>NW_023270387.1:37252282-37447190 GCF_011800145.1 Mirounga leonina
CCCTGGGATCATGACCTGAGCCGAAGGCAGACGCTTAACGACTGAGCCACCCAGGCACCCCATTCACTTTATTTCTTGGTAACTGTTTTAAAATGTCCACCACTAGGCAAGGAGAACGTTTCTGGGTCACAATGGAGCTTAATCATTGAGGGGGATTCATCAGGAGGGTGGCCGAGTCTCTTAACAATGCACCTCAAATCCAACAGTGCTGCTCTGTTCCAATCTGTTTCATATAGTAGTGTTCCACACGAAGTTTTATTTAAAAACTAGATTCTCCTCCTTAAAAAACAGGTGTGAAAGCCATTCAGATTGTCTTTTGCCTTACCTTTGAGCAAGAAACTACTTAAGGAATCCTCTACAGAAGCTTAAAGATTTAGAATGGCAATATTCCATTCCCCTGTACTCAAGGCAGTGCACAGTGAAAACAAGTGGCCTTGGAGTCCAAGAGAATCAACCCTAGCTCTGCAGTGATGAGATGTGTGGCCTTAAGCAAGTAATTGGCCCCCTTCATTATCTGTAAAATGGGGATCATAAAAGTTAACTCACAGGGAGTGTTGTGATTGTAAAATGATTAGTATCCAGTATCCAGCTTAGATGGCCACATAGCAGGTGCAGTAAATTTCACCTTCTCTTTGCTTCTTTTCCCCCTTAGGGCAACCCCTCCGTACTCTCCCTGCGAAAGGAATTTCTTTCCTACTCTATGGTGCAAAACCTATTTTCTCTTTGGGCCCCAGCAAAGAGAAAAGATGCTGGATATCATCTTGAACAATGAGCCCTCATGTGTTATAGAAAATTATTTTATTTATTTTGTTACTTGTATACTTTCCGTTCCCTCCATATGGTTCCACCAGGAGAACTTGAACTTTGTATGCTTGATACTTTATCCCCAGCAACTAATCTGGTCCCAGTACCTGGCAAAATTATTTGCTAGATGATTGAAGATGCTTGAAGACCAGGAGAAAACTCCCCATAACTTTTTCTTCTCTGGTTAATACTGTCCCATTGCTTCACCTTTTTTTGTTTTTTAAATAAAGAACTTGCATTCCAACTCTTTAATCATGTTTCCCAAATGACTCAGCAATTTTGGCAATTGTGAAAGCAGATTTACTAAAGTAAGACAAAATCATTCACTCTCATGCATTATGACACATGGAAACTTGCATCTTGCTTGCTTAGTTCAACTTGCTCTCTGCTTAGAGTCTAGTCAGGGACTAGTATACGTAATAAATAAAGCAAAGTATTACATCGATAATTCCAAAAGAATGCAAATGGAATTTCAAGCTGAATGGCAGCATTCCCAAAGCTGTCTAAATAACTGTGGTTTGTGGTTTATGGTATATGCTACATGCTTATGGAATTACTAGGCCATACAGGACCTTGGTAAACCTTTAAAGAAGGAATAGAGTATGACTAATCTCCAAGAGTGCTCTATAGTATTTTCAATTATTTTATTTATCATGAAATAATGAAAAAAGTTTAGAACTTTATTTAGTCATTCTAGAGGACTGCTGGCAAATAAAATGCTTTCAAGTAGAATAAGGCATATGTAATGAGTAGGGACATTTGTTTCTTTTTCCAAAAGGAGTTTATTTGTTAAGACTGGTGGAAAGAATAAATGTAATATGGAAAAGTATAAAAAGAAAGAAGCAAATGGATTTGTTATTAAAATTCTTTAAATGTATCTGCATTACGAAGGTTTCTTTGTTCAGATATGTATGGAGCACGATAAATAAAAGCTCATTTAAAAGTGTAATTCAGAAAGTAGTGCAGGCAAAGTGTTTATGCCCTGAAAACTCAAATAGATACACGGCTAGTGGAAATAAAGAACTCTGTAGTCAGTCTCACTGATTTGCTTTACAGAATAAGAATTAAAGAGCAAAGCTGCCTGTACTATATGAATTAATGATCTTAATATCATATCAGTCCTTCTCAATAAATGAATAACAGGACTTGCCTGGTTATTTGTATGGAGTTGTCTACTCCAGCCTTCCTAAGTGTCCTGCCCCAAACAGTAGTATTGACTTAAGCCAAGAATGGCCCCAGGCAAAGTTGGCACATAGGCCATGTTTATCTCCTGGGTAAGAGTATCTTGAACCATTTTCTTTCCAGTACATCAAGAAAAAGGATAGTATTGTCAGACCTTTAAATAACAACAACAAAGAAAAAGAATGTGGTGCTAGTAACTAAGACAACAATAAAATCATTTCTTGGGGCACCTGGGTGGCTCAAGTCGGTTAAGCATCTGACTCTTGAGTTCAACTCAGGTCATGATCTCAGGGTCATGAGATTGAGCCCCACGTCAGACTCTGTGCTGGGCATGGAGCCTGCTTAAAATTCCCTCTCCCTGTCTCTCTCCCTCTTCCCCTCCACCACCCCACTTGCATGCTCTCTCCCTCTCAAAATAATAATAATAATAATAATTTCTTATTTTTTAAGACATAAAAACCTGGGAGATTATGGTTAAGTGGCACAGTTCAAAGGACAAACTTAAATAACCCATCTCTTACCATATGATCCAGCTCTTTAGTATTTACCCAAAGGAGTTGAACATTTATATCCATGCAAAAGCTGCATACGGATGTTTATCAAAGCCTTACTCATACTCATAACTGCCAAAACTCAGAAGCAATCAAGATGTCCTTTGGTAGGTGAATGGATAGAGAAACCATGGTATATCCAGACAATGGGATATTATTCAGTGCTAAAAAGAAATGGGCTCTCAAGCCATGAAAAGACATGGAAGAATCTTAAATGCATATTACTAAGTGAAAGAAGCCAATCTGAAAAGGCTAATACTGCATGATTCTGACCATATGATATTGTAGAAAGCAAAACTGTGGAGACAGTAAAAAGATCAGTGGTTGCCAGGGGTTTAAGGGGTGGGGGGATGAATAGGTGAAGCACAGAGGATTTTTAAGGCAGTGAAACTACTCTGTATGAAACTATAATGGTGGATACATGTCATTACACATTTGTCCAAACTCATAAAATGTACAACACCAAAAGTGAACCCTAATGTAAACTACGGACTTGGAGTGATTATTATGTATCAGCATAGGTTCATCAGTTGTGACAAATGTATCACTCTGGTGGGGGACATTGACAATGAGGGAGGCAATGCATGTGGTGGGGAGGGGACATCTGGGAAATCTCTGTACTTTCCTCTCAGTATCATGACCTGAGCCGAAGGCAGACGCTTAACGACTGAGCCACCCAGGTGCCCCTCCTCTCAGTTTTGCTGTGAAACGAAAACTGCTCTAAAATATAAAGTCTATTAAACACATACGCACGCACACATAAAGATAAAGAACTTGTATACAGAATATACAAAGATTTAATGGAATGCTATTCAGCAATAAAAAAGAACTACTTAAAATAAGACGAAATCAGAGAGAGAGACAAACCGTAAGAGACTCTTAACTATAGGAAACAAACTGAGGGTTGCTGGAGGGGAAGGGGGTGGGGGGATGGGGTAACTGGGTGATGAGCATTAAGGAGGGCACATGATGGAATGAGCACTGGGTATTATTATATACAACTAATGAAGCCCTAAACTCTACCTCTGCAACTATTAATACACTATATGTAAATTAATTGAATTTAAATAAAATAAAATGTTTTTTAAAAAGAAACTACTGATACATGCAATAATATTGAAGTGTGTCAAATGCATTATGTTAAGCCAAAGAAGCCAGATTGAAAGGCTACCTAGTGCTCAGTTTTATTTATGACGTTTTAGAACAAAGCAAAATATAGCAATAGAAAACGGATCAGTGGTTGCCAAAACCAGGTGGTGGTGGGAGAAACTGTGCCCAAAGAGCCAGGTGGAAAATTTGGGGAATGACGGAACTTGACCACAAGCCTTGCTTCCTGGATCGTGGAGGGGCATCGGCAGTGCTGCACCATCAGAAACACTGGAGTGAGTTACTTGAACTAGCTACATTTCATTAGGTTTTGGGCATGCAAATGAGCACGGGGAAGTGAACACCTGAGATGGCTATCTGCTCAGAAGTCTGTAAAATGAGGAAGCAGCTGCAAAGGAAGGCCATGGTTCCTCTTTGGCATTTATTCTGGACAAACCAACCAGAAGCCTTTGATGGTTCCCCTCCCTTTGCGGAAACGATCCAAAATTCTTAGCTTCATTTGCAAGGCTTTTCATGATCAGATTTGCTCTCTAGAATGATCTCTTGCCCCCCTCCCATCCGTCCTGCCCCAGCACACTCTTGTCTCCTTGTCCAGAATGACACAGAGTTCCTGTAATTTACCATATTCTCTCATACTCACGGGCTTTGCCTAGGCTAGTTCCTCCTAAAGACACACTTCTTCTCTTCACTTCCAAAGTGCACTGGTAACTCCTCTTCGCACCTGAGGACCCACTCAAACATCTCTAAATCAAGGGACACCTTCCCTGATCTCCGCTCACTCTCGATACCCAAGCTGAAGCGGACACTCCTCTTCTGTGCTCCCATCATGCTTCACACATTCCTGTGCCCTGATTCTAATCAGGCCACTGGAACATTGTTGCTTCATTTGTGTCTGCTTCTAGACTGTCATCTCCTTGAGAACAGAAACCACATTTTTCACCTCTGTGTCTAGAGTCTAGCACGATACCTATTCTGTGAAAATATATATCGATTACATGAATGGCTGAATGGATTCTTGGATGGATGTGGATGGATGAATGATGGCTGGATACATAAATAAAAGCTATAAAATAAGTATATAAACATATGTTTCTCTATTTCTTGTTCATTAATAAATCTGATTGACTGATTTTGGATTTCTAGTTATCCCACCACCACTCACTGTTTTCAGGTATGAAATGCATACCGATTAAGTTAGATTATAACAACTGTAGAAAATAGTACGCACCAGATTGGAGGGGACTCACATATTTTAGCATTGCTTGGCTGTGGATCATCTATATGGCAGCACCATTCAGGAAATACTAGTCTCATGGCTTAGACAATATCAAGATGACCGGCAAATCAGACAGTTATCACATACTGTTCCAACTTGATCATGGTTCTATAGGCCCACATTTAATCTCAAAAATAACGTCAAGTAACTGAAATATAACTGTAATTCTTCCTCCTCTGCACTGAAGAAAAGGAGAAGCGGCAGGAATGGGCAGAAGAGGACATATGTTCTACTTAGATAATTACCGGGGACAGAGAACTAGGATTAGATGAATGAAGCAAAATGAATAAATTAAATAATTATGCATGAGGGAAAAATGTAAAAATTAAAAAGTACTTTTAAAATGTACTTTTGGCATAACAATGCTTTCTCCCAGATACTCTTAAACTTAATAAGTTAGTACAATATACAATTCAAGTAATATAGGGGCACCTGCGTGGCTGAGTTGGTTAAGCGACTGCCTTCGGCTCAGGTCATGATCCTGGAGTCCTGGGATCGAGTCCCGCATCAGGCTCCCTGCTCATTGGGGAGTCTGCTTCTCCCCATGACCCTCCCCCCTCTCATGCTCTCTCTCTATATCTCATTCTTTCTCTCAAATAAATAAATAAAATCTTTAAAAAAAAACAATTCAAGTAATATAAGTGATAATGATAAATATGCATATAATATGGTATGAAAAGAAAAGCAACCAATTGTCAGGCTGTTATTATTAAAATACTATTGAAGGTCAGTGCAATAATTTTGAGTTCTGCTAATTGGAACTATTGCCCAAATTAGGTCATAGCTTCTAGTTATTTGTGTTTGCCTACAATTTAAATAATATAAACCTATTAATAATAGGAACATAATTCTAGAAAAAAGATTCCTTAGATATGAACACAATTCCAGAGTTATGACTCTATAACAAATAGCTGATATTCTACTGGTCCAGTTTTAGAGAAGCCATGTAAGAAATCCATAAATCTGTACCACATCAAAATCCATACCGAGATCAAAATTCTGTAGATCATTACCAAATCCCTTTGCAAAGCTTTTTTTTTTTTAGTATTATTCACATTTTTCAGATTCAATCCAAGAGAGCATCTCCTGAATACAGTAAACCCTCAATCCCTAAACTTCTGGTTCTCTAAAAGCAAAGAAATCATCAAAGCCCCCAGTGGGCAGCTCAGCAACATTTCTCTGGCCCCCCAACACACACCCCCCCCTTCTTTCCATTAACTCACAGCCAAAAGGGTTTTGTCCAACTTGAATTGGGGAATCCACCATAGATGGCATAAACTTTCAATCCCACCAATCCATGAGCAGGGAGGCTGTCTTCCAAAGTTACGGTACCATTTTAAAATCCAAAATTAGGAAATGGGGATAAATATGCATCCATGACAAAATATTGTAAATTGGAGGATCTGGGAAAGTCTAGAGCCATGGTTACAGGAAGTCAGCACCTGAAATCAATGCCATCTTTAGCTACACATTGCTCAAGAGCCAGCACTATTTCTTCACGTGGCCAGTATTTGCTGTCCTTCCATCCCTGAGAATGCAGAGAACCAGAAAGCTAGCGTCATGATGAGGAACCTGGCACCAGAGCGACCAGCCGAGAAGAGCAGTTGTGTTTTCCAGCCTCTCCCACCGCAGCCCTGCTCAGAAGACCTGGAATCTTCTCTAGCTCTTACCAGGTTCATCCCTCAAGGGACTGGACCCCATTTCCTGCCCTCCTAGCATGGGACCGTGATCCTGCTTTAAACCACATGGACTGACCATCTGAAGTAGCAAGATTGGGGCTACCCGTCTGGCCCTTGTCCTGTCCACCTGGAGACTCTTGTACTTAGTCCAGAAGATCACAACTGCTGTTAGCTTGTACCAGCCCTCACCAGGAGGTCTCCAGGCTCTTGTAGATACCATGGTAAGGGTTGCCAGCAGCCAACTAAAGGCATTGCCTCTAGTGAGTGAATTGGCTGACCTTGTCTAACCAAATGTCTTTCCAAATGTCCAGACATGGAAGTCCCAGAAAGCTTCCTGGTAAGCCAGTGCTAAATATATGTCCCCATATTCCAAACTGAGAGTAGTTAAGAAGATTGCCCGTATCAGTAGCTGAGGACTAGTGAAACTCATGTAAACTAGGACAGAGGGGCATACATCACAGTCACTGCAAGTGAAACTCATGTAAACTAGGACAGAGGGGCATACATCACAGTCACTGCAAGACTTAGACTTAATGAAAAACAGGATACTATAATGAAAGAAAGATTTGGAACCAAATGGAGCCAGAATCCTGGCTCAGGTATTTTCTGCATAATTGTACATGATTAACCAGTTTGATTCTCAGTTTTCTTATCTCTAAAATAGGGCTAATGACTGCATTTGCTAGCTATTGTTGCACTACGAATACCTCCAAACCCTAAAGCAATAAACATTATCTCACAGATTTTGTGGGTCAGGAATGCAGGCGTGGCGCCCCTGGGGACCTCTGATTTATGGTCTCTCTGATGTTGCCGTGAAGACGTTAGCTGGGCCTGGGGACTCATCTGAAGGCTCAGCTTGGGGAGAATTGCTTCCAGGCTCACTCATCTGGTTGGCAGGACTCGGTTCCTCTTGAGCTGACGGACTGAGGGCAACTCAGGACTGAGGCCTTCCTCAGTCTCTTGCCACAAGGCAGCTCGCATCATGTCAGTTGGCTTCTCTCAGAGCTGGCAAGCTAAAAAGCAAGAAAGGGCTCCCAAGACAGAAAACCAGACTTTTAATAACCTAATTTCAAAGTTTCAGCCTTGCTCTTCTGCCACATTCCATTCATTAGAAATGAGTCCCTAAAAGGGTGCCTGGGTGGCTTAGTCCGTTGGGCATCTAACCCTTGATTTCGGCTCAGATCATTATGTCAGGGTCGTGGGTTCGCCCCCCACCCCCACCATGGGGAGTCTGCTTGTCCCTCTCTCTCTGACCCTCCCTCTGCTCCTCCTCTCTCAAATAAATGGATAGATCAAACCTTTTTTTTAAAAAAGATTTTATTTATTTATTTGAGAGAATGAGATAGAGAGAGAGCATGAGAGGGGGTAGGGTCAGAGGGAGAAGCAGACTCCCCGCCGAGCAGGGAGCCCGATGGCGGGACCCGATCCCGGGACTCCAGGATCATGACCTGAGCCGAAGGCAGTCGCCCAACCAACTGAGCCACCCAGGCACCCGGATAGATCAAATCTTAAAAAAAAATAATTTGAGTCTGTAAATCCAGACCACACTCAAAGGGAGATAGTTACACAAGGGTGTGGATACCAGGGGGCAGGGACCAATGGGTGTCATCTTAGAGGCTGCCTACCACTAGGCCTTCGATGTAAAGGGGAAAAATATATGGAAAGCACCCTGTGTTTAGTAGGAGTCTAATAAGTAATAAATATTAGTGAACTTCTGGCAAACAATTCTTGTTTAAAAGCCACAAATTTGTACCTCTCAAAGAAGGAGCCATGATAAATTATTAGATAAGAATCATTTTTATCTAAAGACTTGATCACTGAGATAATTGTGCTTAATTGTATCTCAGACTAAGTTTCGGGTAGTGGAACAGAGATTTCTGAAATGTTTACCTAAGCTTAGGAGAACGAGAAAAATCATAGGGTAAGAGCAGGTGTTCCTAGCGGATAGGAGAGCAAAATCCCTATAGAGATTAGTCATTTTGAAGGCAATACTTCATAATGACATTTATTTGTAACTGTAGTATTAGTGAAAATAATCAGGTAGGTAAGTGTTGAGACCAGAGGCTGTAGCACTTGTATTTTGGTGGAAGAATATCAAAAAGACTTAGCTTGTGATCTCACAAGAAATGTTTGTTAATGAGTCACCTAGGTGGCTCAGTCCAACTCTTGATTTTGGCTCAGGTCACGATCTCAGGGTTGTGAGATGGAGCCTTGAGTCAGGCTCTGCACTCAGCATGGAGCATGCTTGAGATTCTCTCTCTCCCTCTCCCTCGGCCCCTCCACTTGCTTGAGGGCTCTCAAAATAAAGTTGTTGTTTTTTTAAAGAAATGTTCATTAAGAGTTGTTGAATAGCCCATTTCTCTCCCCTCTTAAAAATAACTCAGATTAAAATGTTCAGCGCTCATGATCTAACAGGGCAATGTTTTTTAGTATATTTAGATAAAATTCAGTAATTTTTAAAAACATGAATTCGAGGGGCACCTGGGTGGCTCAGTCGGTTGGGCATTTGACTCTTGATTTTGGCTCAGGTCATGATCTCAGGGTCCTGGGATCAAGCCTCAAGTAAGGAAGGAGAGTCTGCTTAAGGATTCTCTCACTCTCTCTTTCTGCCCCACACCCTACTCCCACCACATACACTCTCTCTAAAATAAATAAATCTTAAAAAAAATGAATTCAAAGATCTCAAAAATCCAATCCTTTACAACTTACTTGAAATAGTTTTATCATAGGGTTCCCCATGAGACTAGTAAGTCCATCCAATGTACTGAGTCTCTTATTTTCCTCTGACTCTTCTTCAAAGGAGTCATTTGGTGATTATGGTTACATAAAAAATAATAAATTTCTCTACAAGTAGAAACTGAGTACATTTGAATATGCCAACTGGGAATTAAAAACAAAAGCAAAAACAAAACCAACCAAACAAAAACCTTCAACGAGTGTGAGTTTTCCAAGATAAAAAAGCAGCATTCACAAGAGTTCAAGAATCTCTTGTAATGAATCAGGGGACAGTTTTCTGTATCTGCTGAAATGTTAGTGTACTCCTTGTTAAGGTCCTGACTTTCCCTGTCAGTGAGTTCAGACTTCTTGATTTCACTTCCCATGTGCCAACAGATGCTGTATTTCAAGCTGGAACAAAGCTTTCCCTTCAGAGCAGTGCACCGAATGGAGGGTTTACTCTATTCCCTCATTCTCTGCGCATCTGTTCCTCCTTGGTCCTCTTTCCATGTCAGTTAGCCCTTATCTTCCCCCTCCTTCTTTTCTATCTGCTCTTCTCACTTTCTCTTCAAACACTTCTTACTCGTTTACCTCAATGTCTTTGTTTTTTCCTTTTTTCTCTTCACTCCCCACATATGCTCACCAGCTGTCCTACTTTCTGGTGCACACTCCTTTTCGCTCATTTATTATTCACTATTGAGTACTCACTATTGAATCCTCTTTTTTTTTTTTAAAGATTTTATTTATTTATTTGACAGAGAGAGACAGTGAGAGAGGGAACACAAGCAGGGGGAGTGGGAGAGGGAGAAGCAGGCCTCCCACCGAGCAGGGAGCCCGATGCGGCTCGATTCCAAGACCCTGGGATCATGACCTGAGCCGAAGGCAGACGTTTAATGACTGAGCCACCCAGATGCCCCTGAATCCTCTTTTCTTGTAACTGGTCCTACTCTCAGCTAGCCAACATCAGTGTTCACAGTCTGTACTGAAATGAGCATGTCAGTGTGTGTGTGTGTGTGTTTGTGTGTGTGTGTGTTGGAGAAAGGAAAGCGGAGAAAATATTCAGTGTTTCTCCCTCTTCAATAATTTGAGCATCAGCTGTTAAGAAGGATGCCTCTGCCCACCATCCTGTTCCCAGTCTTTATTCTTTTTAAATGGCATTATTGGTGCGCCTGGGTGGCTCAGTTGTTGAGCATCTGCCTTCGGCTCAGGTTATGATCCCAGGGTCCTGGGATCGAGCCCCGCATCGGGCTCCCTGCTCAGCGGGAAGCCTGCTTCTTCCTGTCCCACTCCCCCTGCTTGTGTTCCCTCTCTCGCTGTATCTCTCTCTGTCAAATAAATAAAATCTTAAAAAAAAATTTTTTTTAATGGCATTATTTAGTTTACTGAACAGGAGATAAAGACAGTACATAGAGTGTGTTGGGGCACTTAGTAAAATAAATTGGAATGAGAGAAAGGAAAACACTACTTATGCCCCTGGAGACAAGTCACCAGGTTAAAGTGAAGAAGCCAGGCAAGAAAGATAAAAGGACGAGCTGAATTAGACCAGGCACAACTCAGAACAGACAAACTGTCACATTTTAGTCACTAATCCAGGAGGACTGATGAACTTAAAACCCCTCAACCAAGAAACACCCCACGTGTCATGGTTGCACACGTTAGTGCCTGGAGGAAGTACATTTTAAACAAGGAGTCGTTTTCCATCTCAACATTTTAATCATTTTATCAAAACAATCTGAACATGCATACATACTTGATTTGTTATAAGAATGTGTAGCATAAAAGTCCCTGAGACACATCCAAAAAGGACTTGAAATGTATTCAGTGCAATTATTCACCATACTGATTACCAAGAACTGGGCTCCCTTCCCTCATATCTAAGGCATGTGACACTTTAATATATGTGTGTGTGTGTGTCCATAAATATATATATATGCATGTTTAATGCTAAATCAGTCTCTCTGCTGCCTAGTTTTCTGCCAGTTTACTGCTGCTGGGTAGCAAGTCATTTCCAGACTGTAAGGAAGGCACACGGGGAGGTGACTCAGTTCCTCAGCCCTGGGGTGCCAGTTGGCATAATGATGGCGAGGGAAACGAGAAGGTCCCAAAAAAAGACTTCGTCCAACTCCCTCATTTTGCAGTTCGAGTGACAGAGGCTCAAAGGGGTTGTGACTTGTGACAAGCCCAACTGGTTCTGCCACGACGACCATAACCTCAGGCAGGTCTGGACCCCTTCCTCTGTAAAACGGACGGGGATAATCACAGCTAACATCTTCCAGGTGCTTCCTCTGTGCCAGACACTGCACTAAGGACTGGAAGTGTGATCGAATTCTCCCAACACCTCCAGAAACTAAGATGATTACCTTCAGTTAGAGATGGGAATATCAAAACACAGAAGGCTTAGAGGACGTACCCAAAGTAAGACAACTAGGAAACGTTGCAAAGCTGATCTAGGAACCCAGGAATATCTGCCTCCAAAATTCTTCGATTCCAATTCTTAGATCCCTTCTAAGAAATACCCATCAGGTAGGTTCTCAGATTCCTTAGAAGTCTAAAAGTCTAGCACAGCGTTGACAAACTACGGCCAAATCCAGGCACCCCATCTGTTTATGTCTTGTCAAAGGCTGCTTTGCGCTCCATCAGCAGAGGTTAGCAGCCGCAGAGACTGGATGGCCTGCAGAGCCTGAAATATTTACTCTGGCCCTTTACAGAGTTTGCTCGTCCTGTTCTAGAACTTTGAAAATTTGGAGTATACTGTAACTGTGTAGCACTTCACCATGTACAAAGCACTTTGGGCCACATAATCACATTTAATCCTCATTTTGCCGGGGCATTCATGCATTATAAAGGAGGAAGCTAAAACTCAGAGAGTTTCAGTAACTTGCCTAATCAGGATCACAGGGGCAGAAAGTGGCAGAACCACATACCCAGGTTCTGACCCCAAACTGCAAACTCTCTCCATGAGGCCACCCTGCCTCCTCTACCTTACTGCCAGGGAAGGGCTTAGAAGCTGGAAAGGAGTGTGAATAGTGAAAGCAAGTCAGCCTGTCTTCCCGATCCCAATGGCATTCCGGGTGTGCTCGGGTCATTAGTCATCAAGTGCCAAAAATATGAAATTTGTAATAAATTTGAAAGAAACGTTTATGCCTTAAAGGGAGGGCATGACAATCATAAAAAAGACATTTTTAAGTATATATGATTCTTTTATGAATGGATATGAATTTTAACCTACTCAATTTAGAATATGAAAAACATAAAATGAGCAATTGCTATATTTCTCTTACTCTCTGACGAGATCAGCCGAAAAAAAATATTCTGCTGGTTCTATACCCAAAATTTGCACATGAATAAAAATGCAAATATACCTTCTTTATGCTAAATATTTAATAAGTGTGGTTAGTTTTAAAGACTTACCACTAAGAAGAGCACCAGTAAAATAGTTACTCCTGTAACTATAACTCACTTTTTTTTTTCAAAGAAAGCCAGACGCTTCCTCCTAGTGTGCAAATTCAAGTTCAATCTAAATAACAATGTGATTCTTGAAATAATACAGTTTAGCTTTAGGGATATATTTGAAACACAGAATATGAGGCCCCTTTTTGTTTCAGATATATCCTGAAATATATGTTGAGATTTAATTTTAGACATACAAATGGATATGGAGCAGCCTGAAATCCCCACAAAAAAAGGAGGAAAAAATTTCTTTTTTGCCAACTGACTGCTGTATGTTAGGCACCTTTATTTTACTTCCCCTAATGCTCACAATGAACTGTGAAGTATTGTCCGCCTTCATTTTTCAGAAAAGGAATCTGAGGCTCAAAGTTATTACTAATTTGCAGAGGTCACACTAGCTGGAATTAAATCTAAGCCAGATTACCTCCAAAGTCCACTCTCCCACTGCCTCATGTAGATTCCCAACGACACCAAGATCATTGGCCAATACCTCATAAATACTCATTTTAAGAATAGAATTTTTCTGGGCACCTGGATGGCTCAGTCAGTTAAGTGTTTGACTTCAGCTCAGGTCATGATCTGAGTCAGCTTCTCCCTCTGCCCCTCCCCCCTGCTAGAGCACACTCTCTCTCTCTCTCTCAAATAGAAAAATAAAATCTTTTTTAAAAAAGAATAGAATTTTAACTTTTTCTTTATTGGCTGGCTGATACTTTGTAATTCCACCCACACTATAGTATTTAAATAAGGAAATTTTATCCATGGGCTTTAATTTCTCCTTTTAAGGAAAAGAAAGAATTGAAGAAAGAATTGGGTTTTAGTGAGCTTTTCAAGTGAGTCTGCAACAAATGCACAGAAAGAAAACTTACTTTATGATTCAGCTAATTGTCCTAATCAAGTCCATAGTTACTGTTTACAGCAGAACTTCATATAAAACTAATTAATCTCGGATCGTACCCACAATAGTCACTGAGGGTCCTTATTATAATAAATCGAGGATTTCTTTATATTGTATCTATATTAGATGATGGGTATTAGCTGAACCTATTGCAATAATCATTTCACATTCTATGTAAACCAACCATCATGCTCTATGCCTTAAACTTAATACAGTGACATGTGCTAATTATTTCTCAATAAAACTGGAAAAAAATAATCAAATCAAGGAGAAAAAGAAATGATTGTTTGAGGCTGTAAATCAACTGGCTTTCTAATAACTGACCTATGGCCTATATTACATTAAAGAATGTCACTTTAAACAAATAGATGCTGCCAACTGATGTATCAAAGTTAATTATTTACTTGGTGGCGGTGGCAGATTCGAGGAGCCTTAAAGGAAAGGACCCTCCTTGCCTTACACATTTGTGTGTCTTTCCTGGTACCTGCAGCCCAGTGTTTGGCACAGAGTAGGCACGCGGTGACACCTACTAAGTAAGCTATTCATTCAACAACTTTTCAAGGCAATGCATATATTTTCAAAGTTGGCCCCATGACACAGTCTCAAGGTCACTAGGCATATGAGGATGTACTGTACTGTACTACTATGCAGACCAGGAGGGGAACCTGCTGGCCCCAAGGAAAGTAGCAGATTTAGATTTTAACAAAAGCCAAAGTTCACTGCAGGCACTAATTTAGTTTCATTTCCCAGCAACTAAACATCGTACTAAAAACTGAGCCGGGCAGGGGCGGGGGGGCGGGGGGAACGACAAAAAACTGCCATTAACAGACACCACGAAACTTTTTTCCTCTTCCATGATTCCATAATGCGGTACAATCTCGTTCCTTGTTCTGCAGACGGGTAATGCCAGCACCCCTGGAGGACAGACATTCCTGCTGAAATTTCAGGGCCAGTAAAAAAGACAACAAATTAATTTTGTGGAGAGCGACACCGTGGCTTCCTTCTCCTCTGTTTGTAAACACAGGCTGGTTTTCTGGAAAGAGGGAAGAGGTTGCTTCCACTTTATTTTCACATCTGTAATTTTAATGCGCTTTTAAAAAATTTTAGGTTATAGAAAAACATAGACACAGAGGAAATAAGTTAGGAGACGATTATTCACATTGCAAAGGGATTCTCCATAGGGCTGCATTAAATGCTGAATTCTCCTAAAGCAGTGAATTTAAGACTTGATTTAAAAGCAGCTTTCCAAACTACACTTGTAAAAGTGAGGTATACCTATAGAGTCCCCTGAACTCTCCTTCAAGGACAACCTACCAGCTTCTTTGCACTCATAGGGCCAGGGAACAAAAAGGACTTGTTAAGTAACAGTCAGCGGATTCTTGGACCACCCTCCTCATCTTCCTTAGGAGATGAGGCTTTTCAAAATTCACCCCAGACAGAGAAAGACCCACTTGTGGCCCTAGTCCTGTCACTATCCTGCAACAAGTCTCCTAAAACCAGGGGCTTGCTGCGCATCGGCCCAGTGAAACGGGCGCCAAGGAGCAGTGTGTGTGGATTCGGATTCAGCGCAGACCACAAATATGGCCTGTGGCCAATGAGGAAGGTCAGAGCGACTGACTCAAAGGCTTCTGGTAGGTAGGCTGTTTCTTCCCCTCTGCACAGGTTACAAGGTGAGGAAGGGCCCCCTTCTTCCCAGGTGAACACTGATGTCCATCTACAGCACACAGAGCCCAACTGCTATTTGTGCAAAAAACCCATGAGAACCGGGAATCCTTCCCACCCCGTCTTTGTGCTGAGTAATATCGATTGGTAAATCACCATTTCCCCCTAGAGTACAAATGGGTGTTTGGAAAACTCCGTCCCTTGATTGAGGAGTCCAGGAGATGCACAGCTGAGGCTCCAAGAGCTGACGATTTGACCTCCCTGGGTTACACCCAGGCGAGAGTGGCTTCACCGCTCAAACCAGCGAGCCAAGTTGCGTACGCTCTTGGGCCGGTCCTCGGCGGTCTGCACAGCCTGGCAGACCCGGCACCAGGGCTCGTCCCAGAAGGAGGTGATGTGCACCGCGTAGCTCCTGCGCCAGTTGAAGTAGCGACGGTAGACTGCCGGGTTTCGGTCGAGGAAGAGCAGGTAGGCGGCCAGGGAGGAGGCACTAGGGAAGTCATCCACGTGGATGAAGGCACCGCGGGGCACGAAGCGCTCATAATTGGCACGGTCGGGGCCCAGCACCACCGGCACGGCCCCGGCCAGCAACGCGTTGCGCCAAAGCTTCTCAGTGATGTAATCCAGGTGCTGCGAGTTCTCGAAGGCCAGGTAGAACTTGTAGCGGGCCACTGTGTGCAGGAGGCCAATGTCGGGCACCGACCGCCCCAGCCCGCTCCTGCCGAACACGTCCACCGCCAAGTGCTGGCTCAGCTGGCGGTAATAGCGCACCCGGGCCTGGCGCTCGTCCCAGTTGCTCACCACCCAGGCCACCAGCCCCCGCTTCCGGGCGAGCGGCGGGGCCAGGCCCAGCGGCGGGTCGCTGGGATGGGTCCTGGGGTAGAGGTAGCCGTAAGGCACGAACACGTCCGAGTCGGCCCGGTAGGAGAGGGTCCAGTTGAAGAGGTTACCTGCCAGGCTTCGCAAGCCCGGCGAGTGGGAGGGCGACTCGAAGTTCATCCACACCCAGCGCTGGCCCGGGGGCCTGAGGCCCGAGGTGGCCAGGGCTTCGGCCGCCGCCGCCCCCTCGTCGTCCAACACCTGCAACTCCAGCCCCTCGGCCCCGCGCACCTGGACGCCCCAGGGCGGGGGCCAGTCGGGGGCGCCCTTCACGAGGTCCCGGTGGTGGAAGAGCACCGCCTGGGCCTCCGCATAGGCCGCCCGGTCGGTGAGCAGGCGGCAGCCGCTGATGTTGAAGCGCAGCCAGCAGTCCGGCGGCCGCCTCGCGCCGCTGTCGCGCCCCGTGAAGGGTTCCCACCACAGCAGCACGCCCACCGGCCGCCGCGGGCCGAAGGACGGCCAGGGCAGCGGCGGCAGCTGCCTCCAGCAGGAGTAGGCGGCCAGAGCGGTGCACAGCAGGCCGGCAGCCGCCAGCGCCGGGGCGCTCCACGGAAGCCCCCGGCATCCGCGCCGCCCGAAGCGCCGGCCGCCCGCCGGGCCCCACAGCGCCCCCATGGCGCGCGCAGGCACCGCCGCCGCCTCTCGCCGCGCGTCCGCAGGCGTGGAGCCGCGGAGCCCGCTCTCATGCTGCCGCTGCGGCTCTAGCCGTCGTTGCCGCTCGCCGCTGGCCCTGGGGCGGGAGAGGGCGGTCCCGGAATCCCGAGGCTCGCGGGTCTGCCTCTCCTCCCCGCGAGTCCCCGCAGGGCGCGCCGCCCGGGCGAGGTGAGCCGGCCGGGCAGCCCAGCCCGGCGCCGGCCCGTCCCTCCCCTCCACCGTGCCCCCAGCCCGACCCGCGCGGCCGCCCCGGGCGTTTCCGCCCGCGCCTCCGCCCGCCCCCACCCGGCCCAGGGCTCCCGGACTCGGCGGCCGCGCGGCCCGGGCCCCCGCACCCGCTCCTCGGGATCCCGCCGCAGGGGGGTCTCGGGCCTTTCTGCGCGCGCTCAGCGCCCTGGCCTTGGGCCCGGGCCTGCCCGCGGCTCCCTCCCAGCTGCGCCCCGGCGTTCCGTCGCGGTGGCCTGCACCCGCGCCTGGCCCAGGGAGGACCCGGCTCGCCGCAGCGCGCGTGCACAGGGCGCTGGAGCAGGCGCGGGCTCCTAGGGAAGGCGGGCCCGGGGTGCCGAGTCCCCGGGAGGGGGACGGAAGATCGGGTCCTCTTCCTTCCTCACCCGCCCTGCTGTGGCCAGCGACGCCTGCCGGAGGGAGGGAGCCCGAGAGGCCGCGGGAACGTGTGGGCTGCGGCGCGGCCACCGCGTCGGTGACCGTGACCTCGTGACCCGCCGAGACTGGCCAGCGGCGCGACGCACAGAGAGGTCGTGCATTTTGTGAAGCCAAGTTTCCGGGGTGGTTATTAGTTAAACCGTGCTGTCACAGGAACGTGTTCTCTGCCTACCTCCCCAGCAGAGGATCGGAGGCATAGAACATTTTCTGAGCAACTGAAACATTCTTTTCCATCCCTCCGCCTCTAAATACTTCTGACTGCCGGCCGGTAGATTCTTTGTACGGGGCTAGGAGGACTCACAAACCAAAGATAAATATAGGGCCCTTGTGGCCTTTGTGCTCAAGGAACTTCCTGCCTATTCAGTGAGATGAATGAATGAACAGCACTGTTCATTTGACTAAGCACGGAAGAAACAACTGAATTTCTGTACTCAAGATCATGCAAAACACTCTCGACTATACGATGATGGCTGAGATAAGTACTACAGCACCCAAGTTTAGGATGAAAAAATAAGTATCTCACTGCCGCTTCCCGTGTGAAGGCATCTACTTCTACAGTCGCTTGAGCAATTTTTTCCCCTACACCTTGAATTTGAATTTCTGGGTTTAGGCCTTCACTTACGTTATTAAACTCTTACTCAGTGAAGTACGAATAGGCCATAGGTGGGCTACTGACCTAAGAAGAGGAGGCAGCTTTGAGAGAATTTTTAGTAGAACACAGCTGTGCACCGTGGTCCGCCAGCCCAGTGCCATATTAAGTTACAGAATGTTAGAGGAGAAATAGATTTGCTGGGAATGGGGCCAACCTGTCAGGTGTTTTTGATGTTACGCATACAGAAAATAAACCTGGATTTCCCATTAGAATTTCCTGGGAAGAACTTTCCCATTAAAAATCAAGTACAGATTGTAGGGGCGCCTGGGTGACACACCTGGTTTGAGCTCAGGTCCTTGATCTCAGGGTAGTGATCTCAGGGGCTTGAGATCCAGCCCAGAATAGGGCTCGGCGGGGAGTATGCTTAAGACTGTCTCTCCCTCTGCCTCTCTACCCCCCTCCCTCTGCCTCTCTACCCCCCTCTCAAATAAATAATAAACCTTTTAAAAAAATCAAGTACAGACTGTAAAAGCTTCTATAAAGATGGTTTCATGTGGCATGCCTCCCGTTTTGGAGCTGGACAGCATTAGGCACCCTGACGGTGCCCATCAACCTAGTGACACTTTCTCCTACACACTAAAACCTGTTATGTTTGTCTTTTCTTGTTTTTCTTTTCATTTCACACAATCATTTTCAAGCTACTTAAGCCAATTGTCATTGACATTAGGAATTTCACTTCCGCTCTTTTATTTTTAATTTTAAAAGAACAAGGGCAAATGGGTGGCTCAGTCAGTTAAGCATCTGCCTTCAACTCAGGTCATGATCCCAGCATCCTGGGGAGAGCTTCTCCCCCTCCCACTCTCCCTGCTTGTGCTCTCTCTCTCTCTTTTTCTGTCAAATGAATAAATAAAATCCTTTTAAAAAAAATAAAAATAAAAATGAATAAAAAATTTAAAAAAGCTATGAATGCACAAATAACTTTTTCAACCAAGTGAAGGAAAGGACATATTAGCTTTTTTTTTTTTTTTTAAGATTTTATTTATTTATTTGACAAAGAGTGACACAGCGAGAGAGGGAACACAAGCAGGGGGAGTGGGAGAGGGAGTGGAGCAGGGAGCCCGATGCGGGGCTCGATCCCAGAACCCTGGGATCATGACCTGAGCCGAAGGCAGATGCTTAACGACTGAGCCACCCAGGCGCCCGCTTTTCTTTTTATGCAATGCAAAAACCTATACATTCATGCACATTCCTCCCCCACTTCAGTTAAATAAGACGTCACAGGAGGAGCGTAACGTTGAGTCCAGCACCTGGTAGATAAGGCTTTGGTAAATGTTAACCTGTTTGCTTGCTTTCTTCCCCCACTCCCAGGTTTCCCCGTAAATCCTTCCTTCAGATATTCCAATTACGCCAACTCTTTATTGGTGGAATGACTCTGATCTCACGAATATCAATTTCCATTGTCTCTACTTACCTTGGTAGGATGAAGGATACAACTCTCTATTTAGTCTCATCTTGATGTTGGGGGAAGGGATACCTAGAAGAGGGTATAGTTGGATCAGTAGAAACCAATCATGACTTCGCTACAAACAAGTGATTGATTTATTCCCTGGGCCATGGTTTGTTCTTATTTTAAAGGAATGGAGTATTCTCACTTCTTTTTTGAACGAGTTGGGAAACTGGGATAAAAAACACTATTTCTACCTTCAAGAGTCTGAAACAGAGGGAAGGAATCCTAGAAGGCTTTGATAAGGTGGATCCTGGAATAATTAGGGACCACTGAAATCAGGAAGAGGGCCAAGATGTTAGTCTAAGCAGAAGGGGCAGCACACCAATGGCCAGACAGTGAGGATGAGGACGGTAGGTTAGAAGTCACTAGGGTTTAGTTTGGCTAAGGAGATGGGGTTTTATCCTGAAGGCTGGAGAGCGTCTTCAAAAGGTTTGAACAAAGCAAGGGAGCAATATAATAGGATTAGTATTTTTAAAAGCTCGTTGTGAGGGGAGGGGAGCATAAGGAAGTTGGCATAAGATAGGCTTTGGCGTGCTAGCCCTCTTTACTGACATAGGCACAGGTTAATGGGTGTGTTTTGTTGAGTAAATTCATTAAGCTACAGACTTACATATGTACTTTTGTATCTGTATATTATACTTTAGTAAAATGTTTCTAAGGGAAAAAATGATTCTTTCATCCGTAAAGGATGAGTTGGGTATTAGGGACCAGGATAAGAGCAGAAGTATCTAATCCAGTTGGAAAGATATTGCTATAAATCACATATGAAACAAAATGCCTGAACTAAAATAGTAGATGTGAGAATGAGATTAAATTAAAATGAAAGGAGAATAGATTCAGAGATAGTTAGGAGGCCAGGCCCTTTCTCCAGGAAGCCTTCCCATGTGCACAAATCCAGGGTAGGTTACATATATGTGCTCCCATATATACATTTTCAGAATCCCACGGGGGCAGGGATCATGTTTCGTTCATAACTCCAACCCTAGCACAGAACCAGGCATGTAGTAGTATTCATCATCTCAATGAATACTTGTTGAATGAAGGAGGGCTCTTAATGTATTGCTGAAATAATCTGTTGGTATCTGTGTTCCCGACTAGAAAGTGTGTAAGTATCAGAAAAACTGGCTACGTGAATGATTTGCTGTGACATTAAGAAGCCCCTTAAGCTTTCAGGGGTAAATGCGACACATGAATTAGAACCCTGATGACAAGCATCAGAAACTCCATCAAATTAGGCTACCTCTCATTGGCCCAACCTGGACCAAGTGCTCATTCTTGAAACAATCACTGTGGTCAGGAGATGTGGACTCTCTTGAGATCATCTTCTGGAGCTACAGGATAGGTTTAGCTAAACCTCAGGGGCTAACAATAGGAGGAGGGTAGTTCCCCAAAGTAAAAAATAAAGTGCTGTTATCTGAAGAGGGAATGGTTGGTGGGCAGTCCAAAACAACATGCCTATTAGCCATACAAAAGGAATTGTTATTCTAAATGAACTCTAAATCACCTCGGAATTTTAAGAATTCAAAAAAAATTTAAGAATTCTAGGATTCTTCTTAATTTGGTTAACAATAAACAAAGTATTTCTTGTATATTTAAAGTCCTCTCAGTTTCCACAGAATATTACACAGGAGGAAGTGGCTTTCAGTTGCAAGCATGAAGACAAGGTCAAGTATAAAGGACTTTTGGCCCCTGAGGATTGCTAAACCACGGTAGAAGAGAGGTCTGCAATTCAAGGCGCATTTTCCCAAGGTGAGTGAGTCATCACCTCCCAGTGTGTCCAAGGATGATCTATTCAGTTCCAGAATTTGATAGCGGATAGAATTCTCTGAGGCCAAGGACAAGGACAACTCTGGTTGCTAAAAGGCTAACTCATTCTTTGCTCTTCCTCTAGGGACAATGGGTCCCTGCCCTAAGAGGAAACCACCCTTAAAAGGATTTTACACCACCCTGGAAGGAGCCCTCCACCCTTTCCCACTCCATAGATAGATGACAAAAACCTGACGGGGTGACAGACGCATGGAGGGTTGATCAGATTAAAACAGCCCACCAACAAGCCCATAAAAAACCCCTAGACTTAGAAACTCCAGTGGCGGGGCGCCTGGGTGGCTCAGTCGGTTAAGCGTCTGCCTTCGGCTCAGGTCATGATCCCAGGGTCCTGGGATCGAGCCCCGCATCGGGCTCCCTGCTCAGTGGGGAGCCTGCTTCTCCCTCTCCCTCTGCTGCTCCCCCTGCTTGTGCACTCACTCACTCTCTCTCTCTCAATGTCAAACAAATAAAATAAAACCCTTTTTTTTTTTTAAAGATTTTATTTATTTATTTGAGAGAGAGAGAATGAGAGAGAGCACATGAGAGGGGGGAGGGTCAGAGGGAGAAGCAGACTCCCTGCTGAGCAGGGAGCCTGATGCGGGACTCGATCCCAGGACTCCAGGATCATGACCCGAGCCGAAGGCAGTCGCTTAACCAACTGAGCCACCCAGGCGCCCTAAAATAAAACCTTTTTAAAAAAATCAATTAATTTAAAAAAAACACCACCAGTGGCAACCCTCTCAAATCCCCTCTCTCTTTGGGAGCTTTCTACTATCACTCAATGAACCTTGCTGCCCACCACTCTGCCTGGTCTACCTCTTCATTCTTCGGAGTGACGTGACCAAGAACCACGGGCACCACAGGAAAAGAAATCCTGTAACAGTTTGCTATTTCCTGGGAAACCCCAGAACACGTTTTGACTGCTTAGGCCTTTCCACCCGCACTCAGCTGCAGCTAGGCTCCCTAAGGCTGCCTTCAAGTGGGTTGCTATTTGTGGTTGGATCTGAGATTTCTGTTGCTGAACATTGACATAAGTATACCTCCCATTTTTTTCCTGGAAGAGACAAAAGGGCAATTCAGAGTCTCTCCCTGGATTATGTACTTACTGGGGAATGGGGAGCAGTCCACAGGCGGGTGTGGTTAGAAAGGCTAACCCGGATGCAAATAGGTGTACCTTTGTCAGGTACAATTTTTCAACTGTGAATAATTGGGCAGTTGAGTGTGGAAACAATTATTAGTTAAAAATTGTAAGAATTATGTAAATTCAGCAACAAGCCACAATTTATGGCTCATTGCCCTGTTCAATCATTGGTAGAAAAATACACCTAACACCAACTTATAAGGTCTTTCCTCTTTATCCAAGTGCAAAACTTTACTGGCCCTGAAAGACATTGTTAGGAATAGTCAGTATGAGAACTTACTGTATTTACTTAAGGCTTTTACTCTTTATGCACTCAAGGTCTTCTTGAACAATTACCTGACTGAAAGGTAGTACAAGGATTTTGGATGTTTAGAAAAAATGTACATAGTGAAATTTTAATTAAAGTCAGAAATATTTATATGATTCTTTAAATATTTGGAGAATTTACCTCTGCATTTTTCTTGTTAAACTACTTCCTCCTAAAATAGAGATTATTTGTAGTCACATGTGAAAGTTACAGAGTGCAAAATTTACACAAAAGAAAATTATTTTGACATGGAAATAAATATGTTAATTTCACAAAGTGCAGTGCCGGGCACATATGAGGTATTTAAAAAGTATTTATTTATTAAATAAATGAATAGGTGAATGAATGAATGAACACCACTCTTAATTTTACATTTCATGAGACACTTATGAAACAATTCCATTTCTACACTCATGAAGATTATGCAAAAGACTTTGGACTCTAGGCACTCCTGACTGGCTCAGTTGGTGGATCGTGTGACTCTTGATCTCAGGGTTGTGAGTTCGAGCCCCAGGTTGGGTGTAGAGAGAACTTAAGAATAAAAATCTTAAAAAAAAAAAAAGATAATTACTAAGATAAATAATACAGCACAAGTATAGGGTAAACATTGTAAGTATCATACTGGCCTCCCCCAATCCTCCTCACATTCACCAGCACTGTCCTTCTACCCCCAACCCAAATCTACTTGGGTCCTTAGTCAAGTGACTTCTGAACCGGGCTTACTGTGGGACCTGCCCCTCATTAGTACTAATGTGTGGCTACACTCAAGGCAACCAGACCCTAACTCGGGACCAGACCTTAACTCAGGGAGGCACCCCAACCCTCAGCAGATGGAGGAAGGACCCACCTTGTCCTGACCCTACTTCTCACACAGCCCCAGGGCACACTTCACGAAAGAAAATGGAGAGAAGATGCATTTTTTTCCTAGAAGTCAGGTAATTATGCCTTGACCAGTCAATTCCCCTCAAGCAGTCCATCAAAATAGAACAGTGGTCAGACTGGGTTCCATCCCACTCATTCCTGTGATTCTACCTCTAAAAAAGGGTTTGAGACTCTTATAATATTAAGAAATACTTGTTGGGTGAAAGTGAACAAAATCAGTGACCTACAAATAATTTTGGAGAAGTGTGGAAAAGGGAAGGTAAAGTGGATGTTGCTTAGATGGCACGGGAAGAAAAATTCCTGAAGAAGATAGCCAATTTTTTTATTCCGGGTCAAGCTTACTGTGGCCAAATACACCACAGCCTAGAAGTCTCGCATGATGCAGAAGGGTGAAATCTCATCAGTGATGCTGGTTATAATGGGAATGTTTTCAACTGCTCTGAAAGAACCTGTGGTCTGTCCTTAGCAACGTTTAGTGCAATTCCACGAACATTTTGTCTTGGGAGAAAGAGAAAGACAGATGAAGAAACACTACCCCGACTATCTAACCTCACTGCATCACTGGGCTCTGCATAAAAAGGAAAATTCTTTCTTCAGTGAGCTCACTGTGCAAAGACTTTGTTTCCTGGATCACCCAAGACAGCAAGGAAATAGCAGCGACTCTTAAAGTCAGAGAAGAGAGATTAGATGTGAGTGAAAGTGGTAGATGCTGTCTGACCCCCTGTTCACAGAGCCCACCACTCCTAACTTCCATCCCTGAACAGCTGTTTTGCCTCTCAGCTCCCTTGAAGCTCTGCTGGCCCATTTCCCCATCCACAGTTTGAAAAAGAGTGATGGGGATTGTTGTCAGACGATTTTGATATGATGGCCCCAGGATTTGCTGTGTTCCTTTGAAAGAGGAAATGCTTCAGTTTTTCTTTGATATACTTTGGCATGATACCTTTTGTCATTATCAGCTTGTAGAGCTGTTGGTTGGTTTGTTGTTTTTTTTTTCCCTGAAGGGTTTTCCAAACAATACAGGATTGAGAATTGTCCTATATTGACACTTGCAGGATTCCATTAGGGTCAGACTTTGTTCTGACCTACAAAAGGGGCAGCTGGGTGGCTCAGTCAGTTAAGCGTCTGCCTTCAGCTCAGGTCATGATCCCAGGGTCCTGGGATTGAGTCCCGCATCGGGCTCCCTGCTCCGCGGGGAGTCTGCTTCTCCCTCTCCCCCTCCCCCCTGCTCATGTTCTCTCTCTCTCTCTCTCTCAAATAAATAAAAATCTTTAAAAGAATTAAACCTACAAAAGCTATAACTTCATGCAATAACATTTATTGAATGCCAGTTAGGTGCCAGGCTCATGAGGCTTATGTGAAGAAACAAACATTTCTGTCCTTGGAGGACATGCTAGTTATCACACTCAGTCCACCCTGTTGAGTTACAGCTTTAGAGCAATTCCAGACCTAAAGAGTTCCAAGGCTGATATCAGAACCTGAGATGTGTTAGGTCTTCAGTAACCCTGCCCACTGGCCTCTAGAATATTTCCTCAATTGCCTTGTCACTTACTCTGTCCTTTGCCACCTCTGCATCAATCAGGTGGCATTGTCAGGGTAGGAGGTTCTTTTAGGCCACCTGTCTTTGCAGCTCTCTCCTCTACACTTATGATTAATTAGGCAAGGTTTGTCAGGTTGTCAAGGAAGTTTCTCAAGTGAGAGGGAAGCAAATTTCCCCTGGGGGAGGGGGTGGACATGAGTCTCTCCACATAGTAGTTCCCACTCTCTCTCTCTCTCTCTCTCTCTCAGTTACAGAGATGTGGAATTACAAACCGGAGGGAAGCTGTTTAGCCCACACACACGTGCTCCAAGCAAGCACTATAATGAGGCCAGGTAAAACTAAGAGCAGTTGTATTAGTAAGGGTTCTTTGACTTGTAGTTATAGTGACTCACTGGAGGCAGCTTTAGACCAGAAAAAAGGCAGGGTGGGGGGCACAATTTATTATAATATGAGGACTGAGCCTCATAGAGACCCACTTTTTTAAAAATTTTATTTATTTATTTTTTATTTTTAAGTAGGCTCTACCCCACGCCCAGCATGGAGCCCAATGTGGGCCTTGAACTCACAACCCTGAGATCAAGACCTGAGCTGAAATCAAGAGTCGGTTGTCCAACTGATGGAGCCAGCCAGGTGCCCCGAGACGCACTTTGTTTTAAAAAGAGTTTTATTAAAGATAGGTTAAAAAAAAAAAAAAACTAACATAATTAAGTTAAACAATTATTTGGCAGAAAGTTCCTGAAATGATAATGAAGGACTTAACCCTTCTCTGAGGCCAAAGGCCCCTCTCCACCGAGGGACAGTCTCCAGCAACATCCTCCACCACAAGCATTTCCCAGGCTCTCATCTGTCACTCAGTAGCAGCTAAGGCCTTGGCATCTCTACCCAAGGCCAGCCCACGAGAGAGTGCTCACTTGGACATAATTTACTATTAACATGAGAAGTGGGTCTCATAGAGCCCAAGAGGAGGATTGCAGCTAGCCCTCTGGGCAAGCAACGCTGTTAGACTGCTGCATCTGCTTCAATTTCTTATTCACATCCCCACTCCCACCCGCCTAGATCAGCTGTCTGTATTTCTCCGGGTCTCTGGGCAGAACATAGTACTCCCTGGTTCCAGAGTTCTCCGACAGCGGAGTCTGATGGGCAGATTTTGAATCTCAATTTTAAATCTTTGACAGCAAGAATCCAACTGGGCCATCTTGGGCTTTGTCCACCCTGGTGAGATTAGCTATAGTCTAGAACAGAGTCCCGAGTGGTGGTGGTCAGTGGATTGGGGGTGGGGGGTGGGCAGGGAGTCAGGGATGGGGTGGTGGACGTTTCTTGGGGGAATGAACATCTTTATGAGCTGAACAGTGTTGGAGAGGTGTCCAACGCCTATGTTCGTTTTGTTTTTCAAAAAATAAAGATGACAAAGGAAGGAACTTCCTCGATCTTCTTTCTATCTCCATAAATAAATCTTGCTTTCTATCTAAAGCAAATACTTGAAAACAACTTATTATGAAAAACTTTAAACATAAAAAAAGAAAAAATAGGGTGAACTCCAAATTCCTTGAGGATTCAACAATTGTTAAGATTGCCCACATATGCTTCTTTTAACCCCCTTTCTTTTATTTCTGATATGTTTTAAAGTAAGTCCTCTATGTTATATCATTTCACTCCTATATAAATCAGCGTTCATCTTTTTTTTTTTTAAGACTTTATTTATTATTTGACACAGAGACAGTGAGAGCAGGAACACAAGCAGGGGGAGCGGGAGAGGGAAAAGCAAGCTTCCTGCCGAGCAGGGAGACCGATGCAGGGAGCCTGATGCAGGGCTCAGATCCCAGGACCCTGGGATCATGACCTGAGCTGAAGGTAGATGCTTAATGACTGAGCCACCCAGGTGCCCCAATTCAGCGTTCATCTTAAAAATACATGGTATGGGGCGCCTGGGTGGCTCAGTCATTAAGTGTCTGCCTTTGGCTCAGGTCATGATCCCAGGGTCCTGGGATCGAGCCCCGCATCGGGCTCCCTGCTCGGCAGGAAGCCTGCTTCTCCCTCTCCCGCTCCCCCTGCTTGTGTTCCCTCTCTTGCTATGTCTCTGTCGAATAAATAAATAAAATCTTTAAAATATATATATATAGGCATTTTCTTACATAACCACAATACTATTATCAGACTGCAAATTTGACAAAATTGTCCCAAGACTTTCTAAAACACAGTCCAATTTTTTAACTAAATTTTTAAAATTAAAATTAAATCGTTCTCAATTGTCTCAAAGTTATCTTTTTTTTTTTTTTAAGATTTTTTTATTTATTTGACAGAGAAAGACACAGCGAGAGAGGGAACCCAAGCAGGGGGAGTGGGAGAGGGAGAAGCAGGCTTCCGGCGGAGCAGGGAGCCCGATATGGGGCTCGATCCCAGGACCCTGGGATCATGACCTGAGCCAAAGGCAGATGCTTAACGACTGAGCCACCCAGGCGCCCCTAAAGTTATCTTTTTTTAACAGGGGTTGTTTGAATCAGTTATGTAAATAAGGTCTGAATGTTACATTTTGTCATTGTATCTGCTAAGTCTCTTTTTATCTCAAGTAGTCCCCCACAATATTTAAACTTGCGCAATTAATTGACTTGCACAAAAACTGGGTCAGCTGTTCTGCACTATGTTGCACCTTCTGGACTTGTCTTATGCCTGCCTGTGGTGTCATTTAACCCGTTCCCCATCTGTACTTCCTACGAAGAGAAGTTACCTATGTTTCGAGGACACTCAACTCTTTTGACAGGATACTCCTAGAAAGCTGTATGCTTCATGTTATGTCACATCAGGTGGCGCACGAGGTCTCATTTGTACCTGTGTGGCGTTAACAAACAACAATAAGCCCAACATGGAGTCCCTTGGGTCTGAGCCCCGCATCAGCAAACCAAGACTTCACATCTAACCTCATTGCAGTGTCTGCCTTTCCCAGGAATGTGACCTGCAACCACTCAATCCGGAATTACCCAGTGGGCACTAGCGAGGTCATCTGCCTGATAGACCCTGACCCTCCCCACAACAGGTGGCTATAAAATACTTGGAATGTGATAGTATTGTTATTTTTAAAAAAACCCAAACCTCCTTACGGTATGATTTCTATCTCTATAAAGATTTTAGTTGGAAAACAAATAATGTGTTAATAAGAGAAAACAGGGGATACATTTCTTTAAAAGTCAGACTAAGAAGTTGTCTTTCAAAAAAATGTTGTCCCATCTCATGCAACTAATAGTTTTTCCAGTCATTTTGGCTTTTTATTTTCTCCTTCTAATCTTATCATCTGTGTGGTTCACAGATACTTTTGCCATGACTATTTAACCAAATCAGGAAGGGGTGCGAGCCCTATAACATCAACTTACCCTACAGCAACTTCTTCAGCCTGAACTTAGAAAATTCAAGGACTTTTTGGGCCAGAAGCATATAAAATGAAAACTAAATGGGAGCAAGCTGCAAACATCTCTAGGGAAAAAAAAAAAAATTTATTTCTGACCTTAGAAGGAATGCTTCTAGTATATTTCTTTTTTTAAAAAATATTTTATTCATTTATTTGTCAGAGAGAGAGCACAAGCAGGGGGAGTGGAAGGCAGAGGCAGAGGGAGAAGCAGCCTCCCTGCTGAGCAAGGAGCCTGATATGGGACTCGATCCCAGGACCCTGGGATCACGACCTGAGCTGAAGGCAGCAGCTTAACCGACTGAGCCACCCAGGCATCCTGCTTCTAGTATATTTCATCAAGTATTAAAGTGGGGATGCCTGGCTGGCTCAGTCGGTAGAGCATGCGACTCTTGATCTCGAGGTTGTGAGTTTGAGCCCCACATTGGGTGTAGAGGTTACTTAAAGATAAGATCTTAAAAAAAAGTATTAAAATGGCTATTGATTTAAGATGGCTATAAATTTCTATTACTTTAAAAAATGTCCTTGTGATTCTGGTTTTCAAAGAGTTTTTATTTTAAAAAATGCTTATTGAATTAAAAAAACAGCTGTATCATATAATAATTTTTTATTATTTTTTATTTTTAAGATTTTATTTGAGAGAGAGAGTGCAAGTTGGGGGAGGGGAAGAGGGTGAGGGAGAAGCAGACTCCCTGATGATCCCAGGACCCCGAGACCATGACCTGAGCCAAAGGCAGATGCTTAACAAACTGAGCCACCCAGGCACCCCTCATACAATAATTTTTTAAAAATCTTCCCCTATATTTGGCATTGAGATGTTTTCAATTATTCACTATACATAATGCTGGCATGAAAAACCCTGTACAGGAATCTACTTGGGAAGATGTACACTGGGGCAATGAAGAACAGAATTTAACCACAAAAGGAACCAGGCCCCAAAGTAGAATAAGGACAGAAATCCTAGCAAGGAAACAGAGCCATGTGATCAGTCCTTGGTGGTGGTAGCAGCCGATCAGGAAGTGGGAGGCTCAAGCAGAGCACCAGGCAGCAAGGTTGAGAATAAACAAGGGGGAGTTTGTTTATTGGGCAGTAGAGTGGAAATGAGGAAGGAAATCCCAGTGTATGAGTTTGAAAGCCACACTGGTAGTTCAAGAGCAAACAGGACATCATTTCAACAGATGAATAAAAGTTGTACTCCCCACCCACTATACTTTTTGTGTGGCATCCTAATAAACATGCAAAAAAGATGATGGCAAGAATTTTTAAGAAGGTTGAGATTTTAGATGTATAAGAATAGTGAAGGCTTTACCCAACTCCAGGTGGTTTGGGGTGTTATATTTCTTGACTAATTTAAAATGTAATCTATTCAATTTTAGCCACAGCACCATTTTTGAAGTAGCCAGTGATGAGAGAGTTCCATAAACATGGTGGTGGCTGGAATTGGCTTATGTGTAGGATCTCGTCTAGTGTGTATTTACTAACTGGAAATTTTTATATTAAATCTGGAAAAGTTTGGATCTTGACTTAAGAGATTATTGACTGTTTCACAGTGTAAATATTTTTAAGTAGGGAAGGGACATACCCAGTCAACAAATCTTTGTTGACTTGACTTGATTTATTACATTAAAACTGAGAAATGAACTTGAGAAATGAGAACTGAAAGAAGTTTTAAGATGAACTTAGCCTAGAAACGAAGGAAAATGAAAGGTATATAACCAGGATACTGGGAAAAAGAATTTTTTAAGGGGACAGGAATAACTATTATGAAAGTTATATATAAAATGAAAAACTGAAAAAACACAAATGTCCAAACAATAGAGTGATAAACACAAAAATTTAGTACATATGATTTTTAAGTGTAATTATGTAAAGTTATATTTTAGAAAACACTAATTTGAAAAGATCTATGCACCCCTTGTTTATTGTAGTATTATTTACAATAACCAAGAAGCAACCTAAGTTCCATTGACAGATGAATGGATAAAGAAGTTGTGGTATATACATACAATGAAATATTACTCAGTCATAAAAGAGAATGAAATCTTGTCATTGTGACGATAGAGATGGACCTAGAGGATATTATGCTAAGTAAAATAAATTAGAGAAAGACAAATTCTGTATGGTTTCACTTATATGTGGAATCTAAAAAAGAAATAAAGCAAAAATAAACCTGTAAATACAGAGAACAAACTAGTGGTTGCCAGAGGGAGGATGGGTAAAATGGGTGAAGGGGAATGGGAGGTACAGGCTTCTAGTTATGGAATAAATAAGTCACAGGGTGAAAGGTAGAGCATGGAAATATAGCCAATGGTCAGGCGCCTGGGTGGCTCAGTCGGTTAAGCATCTGCCTTCGGCTCAGGTCATGATCCCAGAGTCCTGGGATCGAGTCCCACATTGGGCTCTCTGCTCAGCAGGGGGTCTGCTTCTCCCTCTCACTCAAATAAATAAATAAAATCTTAAAAAAAAAAAAAAAGAAAGAAGGGCGCCTGGGTGGCTCAGTTGGTTAAGCATCTGCCTTCGGCTCAGGTCATGATCCCAGAGTCCTGGGATCGAGTCCCACATCGGGCTCTCTGCTCAGCAGGGGGTCTGCTTCTCCCTCTGACCCTCCCCCCTCTCATGTGCTCTCTCTCTCAAATAAATAAATAAAATCTTTAAAAAAAAAAAAAGAAAAGAAAGAAAATATAGCCAATGGTATTGTAACACTGTTGCATGGTGACAGATGGGAGCTACATTTGTGGTGAGCATAGCATAATGTAGAGTTGTCCAATCACTATGTTGTATGCCTGAAACTAATGTACCATTGTGTATCAACCCTACTTCAACTGAAAAAAAAGTTCTATTTTAATGAATGGGAAATTGTATGATGTTAATGTATGTTAAATAATCATACATTATCTTCAAATAAATAAATTAGTAAATGAATTTGTAAATAAATTGTTGTTTTTTTAATTAAGTAGGCCCTGTGCCCAACAGGGGACTCGAACTCACAACCCTGAGATCAAGAGTTGCATGCTCTACCAACTGAACCAGCCAGGCACCTCTATTTGTTTTTGTTTTTGTTTTTTTTCAACGGATGAACGTAATTATACTATAGTGAAGGGTTAAGGTTTACAATGCTTACCTTGAAGTAAAGACTCAATAAACATGCCTTTGTTTTTACCATGTTTCACATATTTAATAAAATAAGCTAATTAGAAACCAATGTATTTCAAATGTGCCAACTAAAAATAAGTATAATATTCTTCTTCATTGTTTCCAGGTGCTTAGCAAACTTTACCAATAGTCCTTCATTGCCTTGGATTAATTTACAGATAGGAATTAATACCAATAATAAGAATATGCATTTTTTTATACATCTTAAACTGTGAAACAAGCTTGGATTCTCTGTTTTTCAGACATCAGGGGGAGGAAGTTTCTTCTCAGTGGAAAAATGTATTCATCTTATCCTAGAGTAAAGAAAATAGTGAACAAATCAGTAAGTTTTTACTTTGGGGAAATGCTCTTTAATCCCAACCCCATTTCAATCTAAATTTGATTTAATATTCCCAACAGTATTTCATTTGGTAGAGCAGAATATAAAAGCCACACCCATGTGATCCAGGTAACTAACGAACCCACTGCTCAGTCTTCCAGACCCGCATTGCTCAGAGTACAGTGTCCAGACTAGTCGTGTTGGCATCACCTGGGAGCTGGTTAGAAATGCAGAATCCCAGGGACACCTGGGTAGCTCCGTTGGTTAAGCATCCAACTCTTGATTTCAGCTCAGGTCCTGATCTCATGGGTTGTGAGATCAAGCCCTGTGTCGGGCTCCATGCTCAGTGGGAGTCTGCTTGAGATTCTCTCCCCCTTACCCTCTGACCTTTCCCCCACTTGTGTGCATGTGCGTGTGCATGCGCTCTCTCAAATGAATAAATAAAGCTTAAAAAAAAAAAAAAAGGAAGGGAAGAAAGAAACGCAGAATCCTGGACCCCACCCCAGACCTACTGTATCAGAATCTAAATCTTAGTAAGATACCCATATCATTTGTAGACACATTAAAGCTTCAGAAGTACTCGGCTAGACAACTTTAGTTGTTATATGCCACAGAACAAGAAGGAAATGATAGAAGAAAAGGAATAAAACTTGTTAGTATGATGAAGATAGCGGATGCTTCGCAGTTTCTAACAGCAATGTGTTTTAGAACTAAAATTAGATGATTGTGATTCTAATTTTCAATTTTAAATAATGTGTATTAAATGTTGGAAGAGTCACAACTACAATGACCATGTTGTTCATGAGAAAGAGGAAAAAAAGCTCAAGTGAACAGGAAAAAGGTGAGTGAGGACCGGCTGAGTTATCTAACGGAAGTATACTTTACGAGAGAAGTTCCTGGAAATATCGTAATCCATGGAAAACCTGTCTTTGAAAGCATCAGTTCTAAGGTGTATATACAATATATGCAACTTTTCATGATTGACACACTAAAATCAATAGGTTCCATCGCTGTTCCCTCTACTGTTTACATTCTGTTTAATTTGGCAGACTCAAATAGGGAAAACCATATACTTTTGTGGAGGGAGAGATTTATGTGGGTTAGCAGCAAGATGATTCTGAACATACAGTAAGCATCCAACATACACTTCTTGGTTTGTCATTCATTGGTCATTCTCGTGACAAAAAGGGATCAAGTACCTACTGTGCCAGGCGCCATGCTAAGTGCATGGTGTTAGTGGAAAGAGACATAGTTCATGCTTTCCTGGAGTTTCTGATAGTGTATGAATTACTGCTGATCAGTTTTTTAAAATTATCTGTGGACATTGTTCATCTATGATATTTCTGTGCCTCGCATCTACCTTTTTTGATAATGAGAAGTCTAATTCTTCATTATCAGTCTGATTCATGTAGATTGATCACATTGTGATTTGTATAGCAGATGGTAGGAGTTGATATGGCAAAATGCAGCTGATAACTTACAGAAATGAAGCTGAGATATATAACTATAGTAGTTATATATTATAATATGATCACTATTGGGGCACCTGGGTGGCTCAGTTGGTTAAGCATCCTACTCTTGATTTCAGCTCAGGTTATGATCTCAGGGTCGTGAGATCGAGCCCTGTGTTGGCCCTGGGCTGGGTGTAGAACCTGCTTAAGATTCTCTCTCTCCCTCTCCTTACCCTCCCACTCCTGCTCGCACACATATGTTCTCTCTCTCTCTCTCTCAAAAAAAAAAAGTTTATAACATGATCACTGTAAGTGCTTGACATGGGCTGTAGATAGAGGCCTGGAGGCTGCTAGGAAGGTAGTGTGGATGAGTAAAAATGAGTGGTAGCAATGAACAAGTCTCTCCTAAATTGTATGGATGAAAATAATGCAATTATGGTCAAAGTCAGACACGCATTTTTTAAAATCATACGTCCCCGCCTGGTGAATTGGGTCATCTATTGGAGTTTTATATCTTCACATGAAGGTAATTTGTTCTTCAAACCAGTCTTACAATACGGCATTTAGAAAACATTCATTTTTAAAATAAATAGGTTTGGGAGTTTTCTTGGAATGATGAATTTATCCACTATAATTAGAACCTGACAAATTGGGTGGAAAGTTGAAGTAAACAGCCCCCGATGGGCAAGAGGCCCAGACTTGAGTTGAATCAACCCTCACTTCAGGACACTGCTATCTTTGTGGATTTTGAGTGTAGTTGTTTCCCAGGATGGTTCCAACCCCACATTCCCTCAGCCCTGGCATTTGTGCAGGTTTAACTACCACCCCCACTGGTTCCGCCCTTGTTGTCCAGGGACTAGAAGTTACTGGAAGTTAAGAGCATTGTCTCAGAAGTCAGAGGGACACAGGTTTGTAGTTCTGGCCTCACCGCCTCCTAGATACAGGATCTTGAGTACATATTCTCCCTACTGAATTCAGATCTTAGAGGCTGCCTCCCAGGAGGCCCTTCTCCTTTGTGCCACTTTTTCTGAGCTCTCACCCCATTCCAGGTTCAACAGACTCCCCAGCTCTTGGGCACAGTTTGGCTCATAGAGGCAATAATATCTAGTGGTTAAAAGCCACTGGAGACCGGCTGTCTGGGTTCCGATCTCAGAATGTCCTTTCACTAGCTGAGTGGCTCTCAGTAGATTATTCAACCTTGCTGTGCCTCAGTTTCCTAATCTATAACACGAATTGTACCTGTTTCACATGATTCTTGTAAAGATTAAAGAGATCATTATACATGAAGAATCTAGAATAAGAAGTGTCATATAGCATTTGCTATTACGAGTCATTTCTTGGGTAAAATTATCCAAGCTTGGCATTTGCCCACTTCTCTATTCTCATTCTAGGGTAACCTCCCAACTGTAGAGCTACTTTTAGGATTTGTATACCCCATTTCAGGTCCCTAGAGTATCTGGACACTGCTTATGCTTCTATGCCAAGACCCCTGCGTTCTCCACATCCTGCCACCAATTTCCCGGCAGACACTGGTTATGACAGTGAGGAATGAGTAATATTTTGTTCCAACCTTTATGTCTGTGAGGAACAGTGCACTGGACCCAGCTGGGTGGCCTTTTACCTCAACTAGGGAGAAACTCGGGGAGCCCGGCAAAGTAGTTGCCTGACTCTTCCTTAATTCCCTCGTCTCCGTTTCCTCATTTCCATCAGTAAGCAAAGATCTGAAAAAAAGGGACAGTGCAAGATTCCTCCCCACCCAGGCTGGCTGTGTGCCAGAAAGGCTTCCTGCATAAAAAGTATAGAGTCCAGAGGGTAACTCAAGAGTATGAACTTCTGTTGTATCCGGGGGGAATTTGCTCAGCTGAACTGTTAACTGTTTGAGTTCTATAATGAGGTAATGTAGCTAAGCTAAAAGTAACTCAGGAGAAGCAAATCAAAAGAAGATTGCATCTTGGGGCGCCTGGGTGGCTCAGTCGGTTAAGCCTCTGCCTTCGGCTCAGGTCATGATCCCAGGGTCCTGGGATCGAGCCCCATGTCCAGCTCTCCACTCAGTGGGGAGTCTGCTTCGCCCTCTCCCTCTGTGCTCTCTCTCTTTCTCAAATAAATAAAATCTTAAAAAAAAAAAAAAGGAGATTGCATTGAGAACTTGAAATAAAGCATACACCACTGGGCTGTGAGCTAATCGGCGCACTCGGGGCTTTCAGTAGAAGTCAAGAGTATCAGGATCTTACTTCTCAGCCCTCCATGCCTCGAATAGTACTTGGCTTGTGGCAGCAAACTGTTTCCGCTCAGCAGTCCCGGCTTCAAGCCTCCCACGGGGAGATTCCTTTTAATGCTCCAAATCCCTTCCAGGGCCACTGTCAATATTTTCAGAAGCAAGATGACAATTATTAGCTGAGTTCCTTTTCAGCGCAACATCTTTTAGAAGTATTTACTGGGTGATTATTTTTTCAGTCATTTGGGTGGAAGTTGATTTTGTTTGATGAATCAAACCACCCAAGATCTTTAGCATTTGTTTAATCTTTTATTTCAGTTCATTCATTCAATTATTCCATAGGCAGTTAAGCCTCTACAGTGCTATTAGATCATTTAGCTGGCCCCTGAAGACATAGATGAAAAGTCAGTATAGAAACATATATAACAAAACACAAAAGGATCAGAAATAAATTAGTTAATATAGACACTTCATGCGGCCAGCCCTGATTCTAATTCCTCGAAATACAAATATTTCCAAAGAAAATATAACCAAAAGTTCATCATATACATTCAGCTATCACCTAAAAGACTGAACTAGATGCTATTTAATTGCCCCTTGAATGAAAACAACAAGCTCACTGGAAAACACCAGAGACAAATACTCGGGATGCGATGTCTATGCATTGATATGAAGCAAATCGTAGTCTTAAGTCCTGATACCATCCAGTAAGTATTGTTTTAGTGATTTTATTTGCACTGGATTATTCTCCATATCCTAAAAGCACTTATTTAGTTCTTGAGAGTCAGTCAACAAGCTTTTGGGGAAAATCTGTCATGTAGAAAACTGTGACCCAAGTCAAATAAGGTTATTCATGTTAAATACATCGTTTTTACCATTTCTGAAGCTGCAAATTATGCCCAAATATTCTCCACAGATCTGAGGCCGCCTACTGGTATCCACACTAACATCTGATTCCTCCCCAAAGGATTCTGTACCGTGTAGTGGTTAGGGGCATGGTGTTTAGGGTCAGAAGGGATATGGATTTGTCTTTGCTTCACCACCTGCCAGTTGTATGGCTTTGAGCAAGTTATTGAACCCACCATGTCTCCGTTTCCTCAGCTTTGAAATGGGGATAATATCTAGCTTGAAGAATTATTATAGGATCTGGATGAAATGGATTTAAAGTGCTTTGCATTCAATAAATGGTAACTATTATTTTTATAGGGACAATGATTTTCCTGTCCAAGCATGGACTCAGATTCTGTTTCTGGAAGCAGAATCAATGAGCTGACTCACCAAGCGGAATGTCGATATTTGCCTCTTCCTCCCCACTCCTGAATGGAGTTAGCTGAAGGTATCTGGCAAAGTTCCTTTCTTCCCTCTCCTTCAAAGACCTTCAAGGAAGACTCCACAATCTCCTTCTGTCAAGACCTTACAAAGTTTAAGCTGTTCCTTATATCTAACCCAAATCTTTCCCCACCCTTCCAGCCAGTTTCCTCTTCTTCTATCCTGTCTAGAGACAGTAAAGAGCTGCTCTCCAGCCCCTGGATAATAGACTCTCAGATTTAGGAGTCCACCGATATTTATTAAATGCCTCCTGTGTACAACACCCAGTAAGAAACCAAGGAAATGGATTTAGATTTGTTCCACATTGAGAGAAGTTCTGGCAAACGGAAAACATTTTGACATCAGGAGGCAGAACTATGTAGAAAAACCACATTAAATTAGAAAAATTATACTAATCTAATCAAGTTGTGCTCTTTCAGATGCAATCTGGAATCCAGGAATATCTGGAAGTTTACAATTTAATAGGGAAAATACCTTAAATGTAAATGCAGATGCTCAGAAATGCATGAGAAAAATAAAAGCAAAATATAGTTATGTATAAGTATTTACTGTACTCAGGAATAGAGATTGCTGGAAAAAAACAGTGCTACTTTGATTTGATATGTTTGGGTGAAGAAGTTACAGAGGTGAGGGCGCCTGGGTGGCTCAGTCGTTGAGAGTCTGCCTTCGGCTCAGGTCATGATCCTGGAGTCCCTGGATCGAGTCCCGCATCGGGCTCCCTGCTCGGCAGGGAGTCTGCTTCTCCCTCTGACCCTCCCCCTTCTCATGTGCTCTCTCTCATTCTCTCTGTCTCAAATAAATAAATAAAATCTTTAAAAAAAAATTAAAAAATAAAAAATAAAAATAAAAAAAAGAAGTTACAGAGGTGATATGTTCAACTGGAGAAAAAGAGGTCTGGAAAGAAGCACAAATGTCCTTGGAAGCACCTTCTTTAGAGAGAACTCCAACTCCCTCTGCTCTGGGCATGCGCATTCCAGGAGGAAGGAAGGGGGGGGGGAGGAGAGCCAGGGAGGCCACAGTGTCGGCGCACAACCTGCAAAGGGCGGCAGGACAAGAATAAAGCTCAGAGAAAGGAATTAAATCCCTTCTGGAAGCTCGGAATCTTCTGGAGAGTCTTCTCTCTTCCCTTCTCTGCCCCCAACCCCTTCTACTCAGGGACCTTTCTAGGTGTGTTTTTATTCTGAAATGTAAAGTTACTAAACCATGATTTTATGCTAGACTTTTTTTTCCAAGATTTTATTTATTTGACAAAGAGACACAGCCAGAGAGGGAACACAAGCAGGGGGAGTGGAGGAGGGAGAAGCAGGCTTCCCGCTGAGCAGGGAGCCCGATGCGGGGCTCGATCCCAGGACCCTGGGACCATGACCTGAGCCGAAGGCAGACGCTTAATGACTGAGCCACCCAGATGCCCCTTATGCTAGAAATTTTAGCCAGAGGGACCTGGCCTGGTCTTTCAGGGAAGGTAAGCTCACCCTTCAAAAATGCTTTTGTTGCCTTCAGCTGTCTCTGATTCTGAGTAATGAACATTAGAACTTGAAAGGCCAGTTTAGAGCTTTATCATCTGTGTTTCCTTTGTGTAAACATGGTCAGAGATTTGAGCACAGGAAGAAAAATTTAAGTCATTTAAGTTTATCTTTGGTGACTTATACGTTCTGTAATTATCTTGACATGCCTTTGGTGTCTAGTAAATTCCCTTTATATTGTAGGTACACCAAATATTTTTGTTGAATGAATTAATGAATAACAAACATATCCACGCTTGTTGAGTGATGTTTTACATTTTCTAAATTGGTACTAAATGTAATAAATAAACCAGATTCAAAATTAAGTTTTTATGCATTCAGGGACATATAGACACAAAGTCATGGATTTGGCAGGACACTTGAAATTCATTGAAAAAGGCGATGTTGTGTAAGAGAAAACTAGTAAATTTTATTAATCAAAATTTTTATGATTACTAGAACCTCTGCAGGTTTCAGCCAGAAAAATACAAAAGCCCTTGCAATTTGAAAACATTAAATTAAAACATAATTTCCACAGAGTCTTCTATAAAAGTTCTTAGAAATGTAGAAATAATTTTAAGATAAATGGTAAAAAGAAAGCAACAGTCTGATAATGCATGTCTCACAAGCTTACCTCTTTTTTTAAAAAGTTGTAAGGAGGGGAAAATCTCTAGGGAATCACTAAGAATATGTGAATGATGACGTTAGCTAAATTCTTCCTTATCCAGAAAGTTCCATAAGTGGCCCCAAATCCCATTCTCATCTGACGGAAGATTTGGTCAGAAAATGGCATTTGTTTGTCGGGATGTTGAGAACCTTTTTGAGTAGCTCCCAGACCCTGTCCTTATCTTGATAGGAATGTGTAAAGCCTCTGAAGGCTGTTCTACCTCCAGTTTGAAGCTAAACTGAGGCAGAACCTGGAAAAGATTGTGACAACCTTTCTTTTACTAAAGAGAATACTATTTGCTCTCAATACAATTTCAAATCTTCTTTCCTCACAGAAAACATAAGCTTATGTTTCAAAAGAGACTGGATAGCCCAACAGCTAAGAGCAAGGAGGTCAGCTTCTGACAAGCCTATTGCGCTGTGTGACAAAGGATAAGTCACCATACTCCCTGAGCCTCAGCATCCAGATCTGCAAAATGGGAATTATAAGAGTGCAGGGTCATTGCAAGGACTGAAAGAGATAATTTGTAAGAACTGTAAAAAATTAATAATAGTAGTATTAATTATTAATAATACCTATTATTATTACCACCATTATTGTGTATATATAGAGAGAGACACCCTCCACCTACCCCTACCCCTCACCCCAGCCTCCAGTCCTTCTCACTGAGCCCATCTATCTCTCTATCAGGAGCCAAGAGGAATCCAAATCCTAGAGGAGAGGGCTTAGTGACCTGGCAGCCCATTTTTCCTGTGGCCACAGATGCCATTCCCTAGACCCAAGTATTGGGTAACAACAGCTCAGAACACCTTGGCCATGTCAATATCTTCACAGCTCTTATTAACTGTTGTCACAACACAACCACAAGAACAAGTAGGATAGCTCATTTAGCTGAAGGTCCCAGAAGACCAACAGATCTTTTGCCTGAGTCCCCATTTGCCCCCCAAACAAAAATATCCCAGAAGAAATGTTATGTTTGCTCTGTTAAACGTCCATAAAAGCTAATTAATGAATCTCAGACTTTTGACTTATTTCATTCAACCCAAGAAAAAGACAACTTTGATCTTACACCACTTTCATTCAGCCAAAGGAAAACGGGAAAAGCACAGAAAGAACTGAAGTCCACTGCTTCTGGGCACTTCCACGATTGTCCTAATTAGCTCAGTCAGAAAGAAAACATGCTTGATTTCAGTTGCTTAACTTCAGACAAATCCCCCCTCCTAATAGATGATATAAGCTCTTCGGTAAGTTCACCCATACTTTGCTACGGGGCCCAGTGTTTTGGTGCTTTATCAATGGTTGAGGAAAAACCCAGTCTGGACACTTACTGAAATCTCATTTTCATCATCAGATTGTTGTGAGAGAATGTGGACTTGAGAGTTTAAAAATTCAAACAAATCCAGTTAATGCATACATTGCTGTAAATTTACGCTTGGACACATGCCTATACCTTGGGGTCCCTAGAATTTAGATAGACTTGGGTATATCGAAAAAATAGTATATATTGTTTATCTATAGTCACAAAATCAATATATATATAGAAAAGCCAGGCAGGTAATATAAGTAAGTAAAGCAGGCCAGGGCTAAGAAATAATTGGCTCTCCTACTTCTTCTATCTTTTTCCACTTTTGTTGGAGACATGGATACCAGAGAAACACATTCTTTCCTCTTTCCACCATGAGAGGAGGAAGTCTGCAGTGGAAGTGTGAACATGAATAGTTTGGGATATGCCCCACCTGGCTGGGGACCTTCATGTGGATGGGTAACAGCGTGGGCAGACCAGCTAGGGCAGCGTAAGCCGACTCCAGTCCCTGTGCCATGTGTGAATGTCAACTTGGCTATCACATCGTTCTTTCTCCTCCTCCCCTCCCTCTTCACGCAAGATAATCTAGAAATCTAGATTCGTATGTAAAAAGTCCTAATTTATTAAATGTTGACGACTGATTCATATATTTAAAAAATATAATTCAGAACAAATAAATTTGTCTATTTGTTTGCAAGATGAGCCTGGCATAGGGGTCAACCGTTTGGGATCCTGAGCCAAACTAAGATACCCCTGAGAGCCTAATTAAATGCAAGACATGGTAATCTGGAGTGGGTATGAAGGATGGCTCTGTGGTTTTGAACTTGGCCATTATGCCATGTCATGCATTTGGATGGGTGATATATAGGAAGGAGTAAGTCGAGGAGAGGTATGAGTTTCATTTTGGACATATTGATCTTGAGTACTTATAGGACATCCAGTAAGAGAAATTGAGCCTGGACACACAGACTTCAGACACAGACACATCGTAGTGAGGCAGTGGTAGAAACAATGTGAATGGCTGAGATGATCCAGGGAGAGCCAATGGAACAAGATTAGAAGACTGTGGGTAACACCCTGGTAGGCATCAATATTTGGGGATGAAGGTGAGTGAAAAGAAGTTCTCAATGGAGGATGAGAAGGAATATCCAAAGAAGAGAACAAGGATATTTAGTGTCAAGGAATTTGAGGAAAAAACAAAGTTTAAGGAGAACCATCAATTATGTCAAGTAGTGCAGAAATCTCAAGCCAGCCAAGGGCAGAACAGGACCCACGGGACTTGGTCATAATATGTCACTGGAAATACTATAGTGCACAGAATGCCAATGGGATTTGGGATCAGACCTGAGTTTGGAATCTGGTTTTGCCACTTACTTAACGCATAACCTTGGACAGTAGAAACCTCTCAAAATCTCAGTTTACTCATCCATAAAATGGGAATCTTAATACCTAAATCACATGGCTTTCATGAGGATTCTTAGTAAGCAAAATAAAGCCCCTGTCCTCATGTAGCTTATGTTCTTGTGAGACAGATAGTCAATAACAAAGTATACAGACAAATATATAATTTCGAAGTAGTGATTAAAAAAAGGCAGAAAGAAGAAAGTGGTATAAAAGATTAGAGTAATTGGGAGACTAGGTAGTTTCTACTTTAATCTGGTAGAGAGGTTACTTCTGAGAAGACATTTGAGCTGAAACTTGAAGGAAGAGGGAGAAAGACAGGGGAAGTAGAAAGGTTCTGAGGTGAAAATGGGTTTGGCATGTTCCAGAACATTAAGGAACATTAAGGAAACCCGTATGGCTAAAGTGGGGTGGGAAAGTATAGGAACTGAGTTCAGAAAGGTGAGCAGACCATACAAGGGGACTGAAATCTAGACTAAGAATCACAAAGAGCCATCGGAGGGCTTTGAACATGGAGGTGGTATACAATGACTTATGTTTTAAGAGACTCCTTTGGGTTCTGTGCAGAAAATGGACTGTGGGGACAGCAGTAGAAGGTGCTAGAGGATGCTACTGCTGAGCTTGTAAGAGATGATGGGGGCTTGGACAAGGTTGCAGTTGGGGAGATTTAGGATGTATTTCCAACACAGATTTGACAGGATTAGCTGAGGGACTGGACATGAAGTTTGAAGATTTGACTTTTAGGTGTTTGGCATAGTGAATAGTGATGTCATTTCCTGAGATGGGGAAGAGCTGTTGAAGAGCAGTATAGAATAAGAGTTCTGTTCTGGACATGTACAGTGTGAGAGGCCTAGTAGACATCCAGGTGGGAAGTTAAGTAGGCTTTTGAGATTTGAGGGGGAAAGCAGAGGCTAGGGATATAAATTTTGGAGTCATTAGCACACAGGGCTAGATGTGATCACTCAGGGAGTGAATATAGATGGAGAGAAGAGCTTGTGACTGAGCTCCCCACAGTTTAGAGGTGAGGAGAAGGGAGAGCCAGCAAAGACGACAGGGAGTCGTACCAGCAAAACCAGGAGATTTGAGCATGCTGACCTGGAGGCTAAATTGACAAAGTGTTTTCAAAGGGAAGGAGTAAACAATTATGTCAGATGCGACAGAGAAGTTCAGTTTGATGAGTTTCTGGATTGTATTAGACTTTCAAAATCATTGGATTTGACCTTCAACAGGAAGGTCATTCACCATCTGGAAAAGAACGGTTTGCCTGGGCTCATGGAAACCAAAGCCTATTTGCAATGGGTGGAGGAGTAAACAATAAGTGGAGAAGTGGAGACAATGGTTCTAGGGTACTTAACATCCAGGAAGAGCTGCCGTCGGAGACATACAAGTCCCTAAAAGTTTTATGCAGAATTCTGCGTGTCTGTACAAGCTGTGTTCTCCAGAAAGAGAAGCCCCAGCTCCCATCATATATTTAAAGGACCATGTCACCAAAAATCCTGCAATAGAAAATTCAGTGGCTGGCCCAGAGCTGCCAATGCCCTGAGAGTAAGCAGGAGGCGTGGCACCCCCTCTAGGTGCTAGCTCCCTGCTGTGGCCAAGGACACGGGGCATTCAGCCTTTTAAATTTTTTTTTAAGAACAGAAAAAGAAAAAAAAATTAGTAGCTTTTTTTCCATAAGTAAAGCCCCTTTAAAACTTAACCTTACAGAATCTACTCTCAGCTTTAAAGGATTTTCAAGGCTAAAAGAGCACCTCTGTGTGACCTCTGGTGGATGTTATGAAAACGCAGGCCAAGCATTTCCATTTTATAGGAAGGACATTTGAAAAGATTGCTTAGAAAAATCAATTTTTATAATCACTTAGATTGTCTAACAACCAAGCGTATCCAATAAGAATAATACATCATCTAATTGGTATATAAATGATAAATTTTTATAATTTATTTATTTATTTATTTTTTAATATTTTATTTATTTATTTAACAGAGAGAGAGACAGCGAGAGAGGGAACACAAGCAGGGGGAGTAGGAGAGGGAGAAGCAGGCTTCCCTGCAGATCAGGGAGCCCGATGCGAAGCTCGATCCCAGGACCCTGGGATCATGAACTGAGCCGAAGGCAGACGCTTAACAACTGAGCCACCCAGGCACCCCTAAATTATAAATTTTTAAGTGTATAAATGAAAGTAAGCCCAGAATAGAATAGTATAAGACTTAAATTTTTTTCTAACCACTAGGGGAATAGTACGTATAGGCTGGGGTTCGGAGACACAATTCAGTAGGTCATTCTGCATCTGTTCACAGAGTTCAAAATAAACTCTATATTTTCCTTCCAGACACAGTCTGAATAAAATTGGCCATTTTGCTGGTCTCTCCTTTTGTAAGAATGGGCAATACAGAAGGCCTAACATGCGTTTGCATGGCTGGTTTTGCAATGGAAAGTGAGCAAATACGTCAGAGTCGGGAAAAAAAATGCACTTCTAGGCCTGCAGCATCTGCTCTCAGGAATCCTTAGAGAATTTGAGCCCTAGCTGCTGGGTATTCAACAGTGCTCCTCCTCTGCAGAAAATGTCAAGTTCTCTGAGTACAGAAGTCACGTGTTACAGTTCTTTTCTTTCTTCAGGAATGCTGGTGCCTAAGAGGTTTGCAATAAAAAACTGATGATTTGAAAAGCGTGAAATGTGCGCCTTGTAATCATTGAAAAGGAATCATGAAAATGAGGGGCTCTAGTAGTTTCAAAATAACATCTGTAGGGGGGGTGCCTGGGTGGTTCAGTTGGTTAAGCGTCTGACTCTTGACTTCAGCTTGGGTCTTGGTCTCAGCGTTGTGAGTTCAAGCCCCATGTTGGGCTCCATGCTGGGCATGGAAAAAAATCTGTGAGGGATTCTGGGCTTCTAGACCATATCTTGTCTCAAATGAACTATCAATGCCCAGACATTTAACCCATAAACTTCATGTAAATACAATAAAATCCTTGGATGATTTGACCTATTTAAATGACTTCGATTCTTCTGGGTCAGTGATCTTCAGTTTGGGTCCCTGGACCATCAGCCTCAACACCAACTGGGAACTTGGTAGAAATGCAAATTGCCGACCCCCCTCCCAAGAACTACTGAGCCAGTGACTCTAGGGATGGTTCCCAGCAATCTGCTTTTAACAGGTTCCCGGGTAATTCTGATGAAATCCAAATTTTGGGAACCACTGTTACTGGTCACACCTATATTGATAAAGATTGAAGATATTACTGTGCTTTTCTTGGAAAAAATTCTACTTCTTATTGAATAGAAATAACTCCACCAAAAACATGGGATAGCAATGTAGATACTGATACCTATAGCTACTTTTTGTAAATATAAGCTTATTTGGACACAGGCAAAATAATTATAAAATTAGCTCAAGAATTTCCCAAGTATCCATTTTTCTTTTGATAGTCATGGTTTTGTAATAAATAAAATAATCATTCTACCATTAAATAGGTAATTTCATATTCATTTCAGAAATATACTTCATTTGTCATGGAGATTACCTGCAGGTGGATTTTTAATGCGGCACTCATCTCTTTTAATATAAAGTTCTTCTTCTAGTACTTCCTTAATTCTCTTATGTGGCTCAGAATATAAGAATTTCTTCCCTATAAAGACATTAATAAAATTGGTTATTTATCATAAATTATGCCAAACTTTCTAGCCATTATACCTACATGAATAACGATTTCTTAAAAAGACACATCCCTCCATACAAACAGCAGATGATTCACCCTATTTTGGAAAGATCCCTTTTTGGTTCTTTTGGGACTTTACACTTTCACATAATTCCTGAACTTTTGTGGTAAGTTTCAGATACCTGTTTTAGGTGTTAGGAAGAAATATACGGAGTTTCCTTCATTTGCTTCAAGAAAACTCATTTATTCGATAAATCCTTATTAAGGACCTACTCTGTGCCAGGTGCTGGGCTAGGGACAGAGGACAAGCAATGAATAAGACAGATGTGCCCATGGAGCCTACAATCCAGCTACATAACACAGAACAACCTCAGCCTTATTTAGTCATCATTTTGAGAGGTAAACGTGAATTGTAGTAGTGAATCACTTATGGACATACGACTTTTTCCTGGTCTCTAAGCCTGGCCCTATAGGACATCACTGGTATTGTGGAGGCCTGGCTTATTTGTTCTAAGTACCTTAGCAATATTTCTTCTGCTCACCCCCCAGAGCTCTTTGCTACCTGACACTGTCATCCCCATTTCTCCTGTCAGCCCCTCTCTCTTGCTTTCTGGGCTTCATCGTGGCCCTTCTGTCCATTCCCACATCAAAGCCTATGTACATTCTATTTTGTGCCTGAACTGCCTTTCTCCTAGTATTTTTGCCTGGGTAACTTCTACTCAAATTTCAATCCTAGGCTTAAGGTTGGTTCTCTGGGGAAGCTTTCCCTGACTCTACAATCCTCAAATGTTCCTGGATACTTTTTTAGCATAGGACTCTCCTCTTTTCCTTCATTTCATTTATTGCAATTTGTATATGGCCTCATTTGCTTTATATGCCATTATTTATGTAACTATTAGTTGAATATATGTCTTCCTTATCAGACCATAAATACCATTGGGCAGGGATGTTTTCTGTTTAGTTCATCAGAGTCTTAGAGCAGAATCGGGTGTAATAATAGACCAAATGTGTGTCCAAGTAGAACTCAGCATTGTTAAATTAGATGGAGCTCAAAGACTATTCTTGTGCATGAATGCCAATGCCGCCTTGTGAATGTCAGGGAACCAGTGGTTAGTTCTAGTCTTAATACTCAAAAGCTCAATGCAAGGAACCATGGAAAACCTAACCAACCCAATACTTTAGCTATTTAAGATGTGACTTTAAACTCACAATGGCAGGTGCCTCATCTTTCCCAGACTAACCAATAAAGAACGCAAGTGAAGAGCTTTGACTTGTGTACTGACCAGCCCAAAGGGGGTAAGAGACCACTGCTGTGGTCCTGGGTCACTCCTGGTCAGGAAGACTCAAACACACCTTCAGACACAAACAAGGTAGAATTAGATACTTTCTGTGTCTCATTTTTGTTTCCCAAAAGTTAGGAGACATATGAACACGAGGTGGGGGTTAGCTTTACTCAAGCTTAACTTTGGTTTAAACTTTTTTGGCTAAATCATGATTCTAAGGCAGAAAAGGGTTTAAGAAACATGGTTAAGAAGGAAGAAAATCCTGTAACAGTTCAGTAGAACAGAAGAGATCACCTTCTCTAAGTTCAAGTCTCTTGACGAATTTCAGCCCTGCTGTTGTAAGAATTTACAGAGGAAATCACTAAAGGTTTTGAGGAACTGTGAAAAATTAGAGTAGCAAAGAGCTTAGTATAGGCAAATATTCCCCGCTCCAAGAAGGAAAGAAGGAAGGAAGGAAGGAAGGAAGGAAGGAGGGGAGGGAGGGAGGGAGGGAGGAAGGGGGGAGAGAAGTAGGAAGGAGAGAAGGAAAGAAGGAAAAAAAATTCTACAAACTCTAACATAGCAGCTTGATGTTGATCTTCACCAACATTTGAGTGGGTTAGCCAACAGGTGGCTTTGAGTACAGATAATGAGGAACAGTGATCATCACTAAGTGTTAAGGACTACTAAGAACAATATTATTCCAGATTGAACTGCTCTCTTTTGTTAAGAGCTAATAACAATTGCTATAATTTATTGAATGCTACCATACATATATTATTAGCATCCTACATATATTATTTCTCTTTTTCAAAATCATTCTATGGGCAGGTATAATTATTCCTATTTTATAGTTGCAAAAGTAACTCTCAGAAATCACAAAACTAGTCATAAAAATTAAAAGCCATGCCTACCTGACTCCCCCAAACCCAAGTTACTAAACTAACTAGATTAGGAAGATGTCATAGCCACAATGCATCTGCATTTCAGCAAGGCATTTGATAAAGTGTATTTGTAGGAGGCAGAACACCCATGCCGAAGATGCTGAATGACATTCCAGAGACTCTCCTTGGAACTGTTGGAAGTACCACCTAGTTTGCTAATTTGGATATGGAGAGGAACTGCCTACTCACCGATTGTGAGAATGGCACAAACTTGCTGAATGGCAAACTTAGGACTCAAAGGGCTGCTTCTGTACTTGGAATGGAGTGCTAAAATTCATAGAATGGTACTGATAGGGATAAATATAATGACTTGTATTTAGGATGAAACAAATTAACTGCATAAATAAAAGATAGAAAAAGCCTGGATCAAATGTTTTCGATTGGACAACAGGGGAAAAAGAAACTAAGGATGTCATAGACTGCATTTGTTATATCTATTAATAATATAATGTGCCTGCCAAAACAGCTAATTGATTCTGGGTCCATTTAATAGAATTAGAACGTTCAGATCAAGGGAGGTTATAGTCCCAGCATGTTACCCTAACCTGATCATACCTAGAATACTGGATTCAGTGGTTTAATAAACTGGAGAATGTTGGAAGAGGTTAGCCAGGATGGGGAGAGTGCTACAAAGTATTTTAAAGATGAGCCTGAAGTCTATGAAGGATTTGGTGGCTGTTCAAATAGCCACCTTCATAAAATTCAAGGATGTTTTACTGGGAAAGGCCCATATTTCATCTGTGTATATTTCAGATCAGATCTATGATTAGGGAGTAGAAGCTACAGAGAGACAGAAGACTTTCCCAGAAAACATTTGACAATCGAATGGGTACTTAATGTGCGTGTGAATAGCCTGGCTCTACTCAGGCTGAGGCCCTAGAAGGAGGTTCTCTGGGAGGCTGAGGCAAGAGTGCTCTATGCCCTGACCCTGACTTTCTGAGGTCCTCAAAGTTTGGGCACATGCCTTAATTCATCACTCACTTTTCCGCAACTTGCCCAGTGCCTGGCATGCAGTAAGGATTCAGTATTCGTTGAATGGATGAGTGAATGATTAATTCCACCTTTTACTCCTAAAGAACTCCAGAGGACTAAAGAACCTTTCATTTCTAGCATCTTTAATGGGAAAATTCCCAGACAGAATTTGAAGTTGGAGTAAGAACTTACTTAAATATACCAAATACTTAAATATACTGGATTTAGTTGCCCCGAGTAAGGCCTCTGCATGCTGTTGATAATCAAAGGAATGGGGGAATGGCCCTTTCTCTAGGAGACACTGGTTCTGCAGCTCCTTGATGAGGAGTCCTGGGAGCAGGCTGTGTGGCCCCCTGAGGCAGGGGGGCTGAGCCGCTTCAGCCACACCCTCCCTCCTGGGGTCTGCCGGGCTACACAACCTGAGGCTGGTCTCTAGAGAGGCAATCAAGGAGGCGATGCAGAAGGGCCAGAAACTGCGGGCATTCCTCATTGGCCTATTATTTTCCCCATCATCATTCCTTAGCACTTCCTGAAAACCTGTAGAGTACAAGGGACTGTGAAATATAAATTCATGGAACAATATGGATGAGCGCAGAGGCCTGGAGCAGACTCCAGCTTCAGCCATGTTGGTTGTGACTCTGGACCAGAACTGCCTTTACTCACTTGAATATTGTTTGTGTGTTTGGCAGGGCAAGGAAGGAAACCCTTGTGTTAAAATGTGGCCTGTCATTCTGAGATTCTAAAAGTATCAGGTAGTGATAACTGATGAACTGAGAGTCCAAGACAGGTGAGGTTTAGCGTTTTAAGTACTTCTCCCGCATTGACTGAGTCACTGTGAGCAAGTCACTTCATTTCCCCCAGTCTAAACCTCAGTTTCCTGGTCTGTAAAATGAAGGAACTGGCAAAAATGAGCCACATGTTTCTCTCTCTGTGTGTATATAATTTATATATTTATGCATATTATAAATGTTTATACATTTTATATTTTATTATATATAAATTCAAATTTATATATTAGATTTTTATAATTACACGCACACATACACACACTTTTTTTTTTTTTCCCCAGTACCTTCCAGGTCAGTGCCACTACCTATCAGGTTGGAGGCTACCTGGGCTCAGGCAGCCTTTGGTGAAGGCGGCTTTGGGGAAATGGACCGGGTGGGTGCTTTCTGCCCCAGCGCCATCACCACCTCTGCCTTTGCCAAAACTGCAGCTCTGTCCCTTCCCTCCACACCTTCAGCGAGTCTCACTCCGGTTCCCCCGCTTCCCCTTCCACGCGTTCGACACGCCCCGAGTCCCTGCGCGCACGGTGCGCGACCGGAGGGGAACTCACACTGTTTGCAAGACGCCTGGGGGCCGCCGCCGCCGAGCTCCCCGCGCGCCCCGCACCCCAGCCCGGCAGGCGGCCGGGGCTGCTCCTGGTCTCCGCCCGCCTCCGGCACCGCCACCGCGCTCACCACCACCGCTTCTTCCCGCCTCATGCCGCGGGGGTCTTCTTCGCAGCCGGGGGCCCGCTGGCGTTCTCGGCTCCGCCGCGGGCTGCCTGGGAACGCGCGGCGTCGCCGGTTGCCATAGTAACTGCGGATCCTCGCTGACCCTGGCGCTCGCAGCTTGCGGCTCCCAGGCCCCAGGGGTCCCGCGCGCCCGGGATGGAGCTGAAGGTAGGGAGCTGCGATCACCCCTCTCCCCCTTAAATTACCCCCCGCCCCCGGCCCAAACAGCCCAATCTCAAGGTCGTTTCTCACTCCAACGGCGCAGGAGTAGCTTTGCTATTCCCAGGTAGGGACACCGAGATTCAGAAAAGCTACGGAAATTGTCCGAGGTCACATGGCCCAAGAATAGATCACCACCTGGTACAGGTAGAGGTGGGAGCAGGTACTAGACAGGTGAGTGCAAGGTAAGGTCGCTAGTTCCACACAGCGTTGTGCTCCTCGTGCCCCACTCCCTTCTACACACAACGTGATCTAATAAGTGAATGCTGAGGATCCCAAACTTTTGGATCAAGGTTTTGTATTTATTTATTTGTCAGAGAGAGAGAGTGTGTGTAAGCAGCGGGAGCAGCAGGCAGAGGGAGAAGCAGGCAGAGGGAGAAGCGGGGAGCCCGATAAGGGACTCGATCCCAGAACTCTGGGATCATGATCTGATTCGAAGGCAGGCGCTTAACGACTGAGCCACCAGGCATCCCTGATCAAGCTGTTTTTTGTTTTTTTTTTTTAAGATTTTTATTTATTTATTTGACAGAGAGAGATAGCGAGAGCAGGAACACAAGCAGGGGGAGTGGGAGAGGGAGAAGCAGGCTTCCTGCCGAGCAGCGAGCCCGATGCGGGACTCGATCCCAGGACCCTGGGATCATGACCTGAGCCGAAGGCAGATGCTTAACGACTGAGCCACCCAGGCGCCCTGATCAAGCTGTTTTTAAACAACTCTTGTTTTCAAGCACTTTTGTATTCATGATCTATTTCAATCTATATCTAAGAACTAATTTTACAGATGAGAAAAATCAAATTCAGAAAAGTTTGATTTGAATAGCAAGTGGGGAAATCTAGAGATTTGGAGCAGGAGGTTGCTCTTGTTTGTTTTTGCAGTCATTAACAAATTGTGGCGTGTTGTTAATTTTATAAAGGCTAAATGCATTATTTTACAGAGGGTTATGGTTCTACAAACTTGTAACCAAATACAGGCAACCCCATCTGCCTCCATTTCACCGCCGAAGCAACCTCTTTCACACCTCTGGCCTGGTAATTGAGTATTTACGACCGTATAGCAAAATGTTTATTTTGATGTGTTATGTTTTCAATCTTAGGTATCATATGTTGATTTCCTACTTTGAAAGATAAGGATTTAGTTCTCCTTCATTATCAGCCATCTAGCTGCTCAGAATGGGGAATTTGAGGGTCTAACTGCTTTATTTTTATTGTGGTAAAATACACATAAAATTTAACCATTTTTAAGCATACAGTCCAATAGCATTAAGTATACTCATACAGCCATTACCACTCTCCATTTCTAGAACTTTTTCATTATCCCAAATAGAAACTCTGTACCCATTAAATAATAATTCCCAATTTCCCCCTCTCCTAACCCCTGATAACCTCTATTCTAGTTCCTGTCTCTATGAATTTGGCTACTTTAGGTACCTCATATAAGTGGAATCATACAGTATTTTACCTTTTGTGTCTGGCTTATTACACTTAGCATAATTTTTTTTTAAGATTATTTATTTAAGAGAGAGAGGGGGGAGGGGCAGAGGGAGAGAATCTTTCAAGCTGACTCCCCCTTGAGCATGGAGCTAGACATGGAGCTCCATCCCACAACCCATGAGATCATGACCTGAGCTGAAACCAAGAGTGGATGCCTAACAGACTGAGCCACCCAGGCACCTCACTTAGCATAATGTTTTTAAAGTTCATCTATGTCATAGCATATATAAGAACTGCATTCTTTTAAAGTTGAATAGTATTCCATTGTGTGGACATACCACATTTCCTTATTCATCTGTTGATGGATGTTTGAGTTGTTTCCACCTTTGCCGGTTTCCAATAATGCAACAATGAGCACTGACATACAAGTTACCTATTTGAGTTCCTGCTTTCAATTCTTTTGAGTACATACCTAAAAATGGAATTGCTGGATCATGTGGCAATTCCATGTTTAACTTTTAAAGGAACCATCAAACTTTTTCAAGTGTTTACACCATTTTACATTCCCAACAGCAATGTACAAGGGTTCCAGTTTCTCTATGTCCCTACCAACACTTGTTACTTTCCTTTTTTAAAAATAATAATAATAATAATAATAGCCAACTATCCTAGTTAGTATGAAGTGGTATCTCTTTGTGGTTTTGATTTGCATTTCTCCAATGACTGTGATGTTGAACATCTTTTCATATGCTTATAGGATATCTGTATATCTTCTTTGAAGAGATGTCTATTCAAGTATATTGCTTGTTGGATTATTTGTTGTTGAGTTGTAGGAGTTCTTTATATATTTTGAGTATTAATGTCTTATCTGATGTATGACTTGTAAATATTTCTCCTATTCCATGGGCTGCCTTTTCATTTTATTGATAATGTCCTTTGATTTCAATAAGTTTTAATTTTGATGTAGTCTCATTTATCTGTTTTTCCATTTAATGCTTTTGCTTTTGGTGTCACATCCAAGAAACCACTGCCAAATCCAATATCATGAAGATTTTTTCCCCCTATATGCTTTCTTCTAAAAATTTTATAGTTTTAGCTCTTACATTTAAGTCTTTGACCATTATGAGTTAATTTTTGTATCCCATTACAGTGTGATGTATGACTCTAACTTTATTTTTTTGCATGTGGATATCCAGTTTTCCCAGCACCATTTGTTGAAAAGACTGTTTTTTCCTCCACTGAATTGTGTTGACACCCCTGTCAAAAGTCAATGGCCCATAAATGTGAGGGTTTATTTCTGGATTCTCAATTTTATTCCATTGATCTATATGTCTATCCTTATGCCAGTACCACATGTCTTGATTAACAGTTTTCTAGTAAGTTTTGAAATCAGAAAGTGTGAGGCCTCCAACTCTCTTCTTTTTTAAGACTGTTTTGGCTCTTCTGGGTTCCTTGCATTTCCATATGAATTTTCAGATCAGCTTATTGATTTTTGTAAAGAAGTTACCTGGAATTTTGAAAGAGATTGCACTGAATCCGTAGATCAATGTGGAGAATGTTATCATCTTAACAATAAGTGTTTTGACCCATGAACATAAGATGTCTTTCCATTTATTTAGTGCTTCTTTAATTTTTTTCAATAATGTTTTGTAGTTCTCAGAGCAAAAGTTTTGCACTTTTGTTAAGTTTATTCCAAAGTATTTTATTCTTTTTGATAGTTTTGTACATAAAATTGTTTTTTAACTTAATTTTCAGTTTGCTCATTGGTCCTTTTAGAAATATAATTGATTTCTTGTATATTGATCTTATATTCTGGAGTGTTGCTGAACTCATTAGTCTTAATAGTTTTTTCAGTGAATTCCTTATGATTTTCTATATACAAGAGCATGTCATCTGCAAATAGTGATACTTTTACTTCTTTTCCAATCTGGATGCCTTTTATTTTATTTTCTGGCTAGAACCTCCAGTACAATGTTTAATAGAAGTGGTGAGAACAGACATCCTTGTCTTGACTTGATCTTAGATGGAAAGCATTCAGTCTTTCACCACTAAGTATGATGTTAGTTTTGGGTTTTTATAGATGTCATTTATCAGGTTGAAAAGTTCTCTTCTATTCCTAATCTGTTGAGTGCTTTTATCATGAAGGTTAGCAATATTTCTTTGTTTTGCTATTTTAGTGGTCACTTTAGTGATTACAGTATATGTCTTTAACTTTTCATGCTCTACCTTCAAGAGATAATATACCTCTTTATGTATAGTTTAAGAAACTTCCATTTCTCCCCTCAGCCATTATATAATTGTCGACATATATTTTACTTTTAGATGTTGTAAACTCTGTAAAAATTGTTATCATTGTTGTTTAAATAGTCAATTATCTTTATTTTATTTTATTTATTTATTTTTTAATTAATTTTTTTTTTTTGAGAGAGAGAGAGAGAGAGAGAGAAACAGCATGAGAGGGGATAGGGTCAGAGGGAGAAGCAGACTCCCTTCTGAGCCGGGAGCCCGATGTGGGACTCGATCCCAGGACTCCGGGATCATGACCTGAGCCGAAGGCAGTTGCTTAACCAACTGAGCCACCCAGGTGCCCCAATTATCTTTATTTTAAAAGATTTTATTTAATAATTAGAGAGTGCGAGTCGGGAGAGGAGCAGGGGGAGAGGGAGAGAGAATATTAAGCAAACTCTGCACTGAGTGCGGAGCCCATTGCAGGGCTCAATCTCAGGCACCTGAGATCATGACCTGAGAAAATCAAGAGTCAGACACTTAACCAAATAGTCAATTATCTTTTTAAAATATTTATTTTATAAATTTGTATTATAACATTTACTTGTAAAACCAATCAATGAGACCATTTAGGGTATTTGGACAATCACAAACATTTGTAATTTACCACCTTAACCATTTTTAAGTATCTTTACATTGTTGTTTAACAGATCTCTAGAACTTTTTCATTATGCAAAACAGAAACTTTACACCCATTGAACACCAACTTCCTATTTCTCCTTTCCCCCAGCCCCTGGCAAGAACCATTCTACTTTCTGTTTCTATGAATTTGAATACTTTAGATATCTCATATGAGTAGAGTCATATAGTATTGGTCTTTTTGTGACTGGCTTATTTCATTTAGCATAATTTCAAGGTTCATCTCTATTGTAGCATGTGACAGCATTACCCTCTTTATAAAGGCTTAATAATTTTCTTTTTTTTTAAAGATTTATTTATTTGTTTGAGGAGGGGAGGGGCAGAGAAAGAGGGACAGAAATCTTGAAGTAGAATTCCTGCTGAGTGCAGAGTCCGATGCAGGGCTCCATCCCAGGACCCTGGGATCACAACCTGACCCGAAATCAAGAGTTGCACACTTAGCCTCCCGAACCACCCAGGTGCCCCAGGCTTAATAATATTCTATTTTATGTATATGCTACATTTTATTTCTTTATATATATATACTACATTCATCTGTCAATGGACATTCATCACCTCTTTGCTGTTGTAAATATTGATGTAATGAACGTGGATGAGCAAATATCTCTATATGTTCTGGATATTAACTCCTTATCAGATATATGATTTGCAAATATTTTGTCCCATTCTACAGGTTTCCCTTCTACTTGAAACTCCTTCAGATTTCTATTATCTATCTTCTGTATATTGATTTTTCTTTCCTTATCCCTATACTGATTGTTCCATTTCTATTCAAAAATACATAAAATCCTTCCCTTGACCATACAAAATATCCCAAGCTTATATTATTCTACTTCTTTTCCTCTGTGGCCTATTTTCTTGACAATATTTGGTCTCCAGTTGCTTACCCAATTCACTTTTTTTATTTCCTATATTCTGTTTCCACTCTCACCACTATTGAATTTAGTCTCTTAAAGGTCTCCAAGTACCTCTCCAAGTCAAGCCATGCTTTCTCATGTCTCTTGACCTCTCTGATAGCATTTGACAATGTTTTATGCCCCATTTTTATTGACAGTCTCCTCTAGGTTTCCAAAACTGTCCATTTTCCTGGCTTTCTGGCTACTTCTCTCTCGTGGTCATGTCCCCATTGCTGTCACCATTCTTTTCAGAATTCCAAATTCATCAATGCAGACATTCATTCAAGTTCTCTCTTTGCTCTTTTCTCTCTTTTTGCTATTTTGTTCAATTCCAACACTTTAATTATCACCTTAAGATGCAGGGCCTTTTAAATATCTCCAGATTCGATCTTTATCCTGACTCCAATTCTGTATTTCTAACTGCTAGTTGAACAGCACAGTCATAAAACTTTGGAGCAGTGAGAAGCCTAGAGAACATTTAGTTCCATAGGACCCAAGGGATTTCCTGGAGACAGCGCAGGTGCTCCTTTATCCCAGGCAGCTCCACTTCTTTCTGCATTGTTCTTTCACTTCATATATGTTTATTGAATGATTCCTTAATGTCTTATAGACATTAAAAAGATAGTAAGAAGATATTATGAATAATTTGATGCTAGTAAATTTGACAACTTGGATGAGGCAGACAAATTACTTAAAAAACACAACTTGCCAAAATGGGCCCAGAAGAAATATAACCTTTATATAGAAGTAATTATAGAAACAGAACTATTAAAGATCTTGAGCTCAAATTGAAACCTGTCCCACAAAGAAAACCTAAAGTCTCACTACTGAATTCTTCCAAATATTTAAGAAAGATATAACACCAATCCTATCCAGCTCTTCCAGGAGTTAGAAAAAAAAAGTTAACGCTTCTCAGCTCACCTTTATACCAAAATCTGAAAGAACATTACCCAAAAAAGTAAAAATATAGGTCAATCTACCTCACGGAGATTGATTTAAATATTACATATTAGCAAAACAACCCAACATGTTAACAAAAAAAGTTAGCACATATAATAAAGTGACTGTACTAGGAATGCAAGGTTGGTTTAACGTTTGAGAATCAATTGAAGAGCCAGAGAACAAAACAGAGTACAGTATTTGCCCCAGTAATCGACCTAAAGTGAAGCGGCTCATCAGGTGACCAGCAGATCATAGACACCCCCACCCACCCACATGTTGCAGCTGGCCTGAAGGATCCTGTTCCCAGTGGATTTTCTGTAGGAGAAGTTTTGATTCCTTTAGCTGATGAATATGATCCCGTGTTTCCTAATGATTATGAGAAAGTAGTGAAGCACCAAAGAGAGGAACAACAGAGACAGCGGGAGCTGGAAAGACAAAAAGAAATAGGAGAGAGAAAAGAGGCATAAGGACAGACCTGAAGCAATTGGTTTTTCTAGGCAACCAGATCCAGATTCTTTTTTTTTTTTTAATTTTTTAAAAAAGATTTTATTTATTTATTTGAGAGAGACAGAATGAGAGACAGAGAGCATGAGAGGGAGGAGGGTCAGAGGGAGAAGCAGACTTCCCACTGAGCAGGGAGCCCGATGCTGGACTAGATCCCAAGACTCCAGGATCATGACCTGAGCCGAAGGCCGTCGCTTAACCAGCTGAGCCACCCAGGCATCCCCGATCCAGATTCTGATGAAGATGAAGATTACAAGCGAGAGAAGCGGAAAAGAAGTATGGGTGGAGCTGCCATTTCGCCACCCACTTATCTTGTAGAGAAAGACCAAGAGTTACCCTGAGATTTCCCTTAGGAAGAGGTTCAAGACCTCGCTCCCAGTCTTCCAAAGCTGCTATTCCTCCCCCAGTATACGAGGAACAAGACAGACCCAGATGTCCGAATGGACCTGGCAACTCCTTCCTTGACAACATGGCTGGCACCTAAAATCATGCAGAAGTAGGGCTTCCGGGAAGGCCATGGTCTTGGGAAATACGAGTGTGGGCTCTGCACAGCACTGTCAGTGGAGAAGACAAGCAAGCAAGGAGGCAAGATCATTATGGGTGATGCCACAGAGAAAGATGCATCCAAGAAGTCAGATTCAAATCCATTAACTGAAATACTTAAGTGTCCTACTAAAGTGGTCCTCCTAAGGACAGGGTTGGTGCAGGAGAGGCAGATGAAGACTTGGAAGTGGAAACCACGGATGAGTGTGAAAAATATGGCGAAATTGGAAAATGTGTGATGTTTTGAAATTCCTAGTGCCCCTGATGATGAAACAGTAGGAATATTTTTAGAATTTGAGAGGGTTGAATCAGCAATTAAAGCTATTGTTGATCTGAATGGGAGGTATTTTAGTGGGCCGGTGGTAGAAGCCTGTTTCCACAATTTGGATAAGTTCAGGGTCTTGGATTTGGCGGAACGAGTCTGATTTTAAGAACCAGAGCATACGTCATCTCTGATGATCCTTAAATGAGCTGCAGGCTGAGCAGAGCCGGAAGGGGCGTCAGCGGCCTGGGGCAGTGCGGCAGAGATCCTTGAAAGGACTTCCGAGGTGTATGTTGATTGATCCCTTTTTTATTTTGTGGTTTTTTTCAATATATTATAAAAATCCTTTAAAAAAAAAATCTGTGTGCCTCTCTGGTTGTTTCTCTTTTTTTATTACCCCTTCTGAGTTGATTACATTTTTTGCTATGATTTCATGATGATTCTCAAGTGCTTCAGTGATACAGCATTTCTTGCACTAAAAAATCTAGAAAGTTTTGAGATACGGGGTTGTATTGTTATCCTTTGCTTTTCTTTCTGATTCATTTTAATAAAATGTGCAAGTTACTAAAGTGTGGCTTCATAAATTCTACAATAAAGCATCATCTTGGCAGTCTGCCAAAGGTGGAAATGTTTGCTTTCTCAAAAAAAAAAGAAAGAAAGAAAGAAAAAGGAAGAAATTAAACTGTTATTTTTTGTCAACATGATTTACATACAGAAAATTCAAATGAATGTACAGATAAACTATTAGAATAATTCTATTAAGGTCACTGGACACAGTCAATAAGGAAAAGTAAATTTATTTATTTATTTATTTTTAAAGATTTTATTTATTTATTTGCCAGAGAGAGAGAGAGGGAGAGAGAGCACAAGCAGGGGGAGTGGCAGGCAGAGGGAGAGGGAGAAGCAGACTCCCCGCTGAGCAGGGAGCCCAATGTGGGACTCAATCCCAGGACCCTGGGATCATGACCTGAGCCGAAGGCAGACACTTAACCGACTGAGCCAGCCAGGCATCCCAAGGAAAAATAAATTTAAAAAATAAATTTATACACAGCAACAAATAAATACTATGATAAGCAAAATAAGTCAGTCAGAGAAAAACAAATATATGGAATTTGGTGGAATTTAAGAAATAAAACAGATGAACGTAGGGGAAGGGAAGGAAAAATAAAATAAATAAATAAATAAAATAAGACAAAAACAGAGAGAGAGGCAAACCATAAGAGACTCTTAAATATGGAGAACAAACTGAGGCTTGCTGGAGGGGAGGTGGGTTGGGGTATGGGCTAAATGGGTGATGGGCATTAAGGAGAACACTTGTTAGGATGAGCACTGGGTGTTATATGTAAGGGATGAGCCACTAAATTCTACTCCTGAAACCAATACTGCACTATGTGTTAACTAACTTGAATTTAAAAATAAGTAAATAAATAAATTATATTCAAGAATTGGGGGGGGTGATGGCTGAAATATATGATGGGGATTAAAGAGTACACTCATGATGAGCACTGCTTAATGTATAGAGTTCTTGAATCACTATATTGTTACACCTGAAATTAATATAATACTGTGTGTTAACTATACTGGAATTAAAATTTTTTAAAAAAACTTGATAAAAATAAATTAAAAGGATTTATAATACAATATTATAATCATGTTAATTTTCCTCAAACTGATCTGTAATGTAACTCCAATCTAAATCTCAATTGTTTTAAAATAGAGACTTACAAAGACATTCTCATATTGAAATGTACATGCAAAGGGCCAAGAATGGCAAAAACAACCTTGAAGAATAAAAACAAAGTTGAAACAGGGCGCCTGGGTGGCTCAGTTGGTTGGGCAACTGCCTTCGGCTCAGGTCATGATCCTGGAGTCTTGGGATTGAGTCCCACATTGGGTTCCTTGCTTGGCGGGGAGTCTGCTTCTCCCTCTGACCCTGCCCCCTCTCATGTGCTCTCTCTCTCATTCTCTCTCTCTCAAATAAATAAATCTTAAAACAAAACAAAACAAAACAAAAAAACAAAGTTGAAACATTTGCACTACCAGATAGCAAAGCTTACTATCAAGCTACAGTATTAAAACTGTGGTACTGAAGGACAGATAGATCAATAGAACAAAATAGAGTCTAGAAACAGCTCCATCATATATGGTCACCAGGTATATGACAAAATATATATAGCTATCTAAACAACAACAACAAACAAGGTGACAGTAAAAAGGATTGGGAGGATATGGAGCAACTGGAACTCTAATTTCTTGCTCCTCAGAGTGAAAATTGGTACAACCCCTTTGGAAAATAGTTTTGGCAATTTTTATTAAAGCTGAATATAAATATACTCTATTGCCTGGCAGTCCTAACGCTAGGACACAAGTATACAAAAACGTATACTGTGTACACCCAAACCATATCCTAGAATGTTGATGCCAGCACCATTCGTAAAAACTCCAAACTGGAAACATTTCAAAGGCCCTTCAAAAGACAACAAAAAATACATTATTGTAGTTCATATAAAGAATACTCCACAGCAATGAAAAGGGGAAAACCCCTGGTACATACAAAAATATGAATGAATCTCACAGATGTAAGGTTGAGTGCATGAAGCAAACACAAAAATATTACAATAAACAGTTCTTTTTATGTAGGCAAAATGAAATGATGGTGATAGAATTTAGGGTGATGGTTACCTTGGAAGGAGCTCAGAAAGATCACAAAGTAGACTTTTGGGGTGCTGGTTACATGGGTATGTTCACTTTGTAGAATTCACCAAGATTTCTGAACTTTCCTCTGTTTTCTATACAGCTACAGAGTTATACAAAAATGAAGCATATTTTAGTTAGAAAAAAATTAGTCTGGAAATATTTTTATTCTTAAAAAAGCAATGTGGTGCACTTTGATCACATGATAAAGAATTATGCAATTACTGGTTTCTTTTCTTTTTTGTTTCCAATATCAAAAATCTTGGGGATAATTGTCAATTGTAGTGACCATATTAATTTAGGTGGTTTATTTCCGTCTTCCTCCTAAATGGCTTTTGATTTTCTATTTCTTCTTATTATATATGTGTGTTTTTAATTATGTACCACCTCAAATCTTCTCGGGAATCAATTTCTGATGAAAATAAGTATAATACATACCATTCTATCTAGAAATTGTGGTTACCATTTTTCTTTACTTTTTTTAATTCCAAAAAACTAAAAATGAACAACCAAACCAGGATGCTTATACTTTTTTCAATTAAATGTAAAAGACCAACATGTCCACTAGATGGAGGCAAACCCCAAGAAATATTTAACATTTTTCTTGTAAAAAGTTAAATATTATAGTTAATGTAAAAACATACAGTCTTTAGCAAAGAAATAAAAACTTAATATATTACCGGAGTTAATATATTGCTTTGTATTACTTAATGGTATATTAGTAAAAACTAGATGGATTAAGTTTCACAATCAGTATTTAATATTACAGATTTTAAACATATCTCCAGAAGTCCCCTCAGTCTGTCTTCTGCTTAGTAAACAGGGCAATTGAATAAAGCAATGGATGTTTAATGCTATTGTTTTTTCTTCAGAGAAGTAGATGCTGTAACCATTTTGGTTTCCTATTCTAGATTCTAACAGTCCTCATCTAAATTATTTAAAAAGCCAGCAAAGTCCTTCTTTTAGTAACTAAGCCATCTTTTCAAATTTGTTGAATGCTGTCAAATGGACTAATTTTAGGGGAATTGTTTTGTTTCCTATGCTATCATTTAATGGAGAAAATATTCCTTCCTGTTATAAAGGGCTTTTTGCTTGGGACTGTAAAATTCCAATGAATTGGTGAAGTCTTCTCCTCCTCCTCCTCCTCCTTCTTCTTTCTTCTTCCCCTCCCCCTCTTCCTCCTTCCCCTCCTCCTCTTCCTTCTTCCCCTCCTTCTCCTCCTTCTCCTCCCCCTCCTCCTCCTCCCTCCTCCTCCTTCCCCTCCTTCTCTCTTCTCTCTTCTCTCTTCTCCTTCTCCTCCTCCTTCTCCTCCTCCTCCTCCTCCTCCTCCTCCTCCTCCTCCTTCTTCTTCTTCTTCTTCTTCTTCTCCGACTCACAGGACTCTGCAGCATCCAGAAAGTTATACCCCTAGAATTCAGTGAAGAGGTTTCCAGATGCCCCTTGCTTGCTATGGAAAATAACACAAGGATGAAACTAGTCATCTCTAGATACCTACTTTTAAAAATCAACTTTATTAAAGTATAACTTATGTACAAAAACCTACATTCCATTTAAAGAATACAACTCAACGACTTGGGCAGTTGTATACATCTGCAAAACTACCACCACAAACAAGATATAGAACATTTCCATCTCCTCTGAAAGACTCTTCTTGCCCTTTTGCAATCCAACTTTTGTCCCTGTTGCCAGGCAACCACTGCTCTGCTGTCTATAAATGAGTTAATTTTTCCCCCAAATGGATATTCAGTTGGAACACAGCACTATTTCTTTAAGAGAATTTCCTACTGCAACCCTTGGCAACTTTGTCAAAAATTAATTGACCATTTATATCTGGATCTGTTCCCAGAGTCTCTTGTTTCCTATTGATCTACGTGTCTATCCAATACCGCACTGTCTTAATACTGCCAGTTCATAGTTAGTTTTGAAATCAGGTTGTATAAATCCCCCAGCTTTGTTGTTCTTTTTAAAAATTGCTCTGGCTCTTATGACTTAGGAATTGCTTAATGTTTTATGCCATAAAATGCAATTTGCTCCTAATAAGGGTAATTTTTATGTCCCCAAAAACTACTGTAAATAAGCTAATAAAATAATTTGAAAGAAAATGGAATTTTTGTTGTGATTATTTATCAGACTAATTGGTGGTACATGGATATTAAGATTCAAGGACACCACAGATGAAAAGCTGTATTTGAATGTGAGCTTTCTGGAAACATAGTTCATGACAATAGGTCATTTACTTAACCTCCGTAAGCCCAAGTGAAGAGACTTGTACGATGGCATCTCAAAGTTTATCATGGGGCTCACATGAGATAATGTTAGTGAGTGCCTACAGCAGAGACGGCACGCAGCAAGCACTCCATTGTTAGCTATTAATATTATCACAGTGGTCTGGTGTATCACATCTTGGACATGTAAGAACTTTTATAAATAAGATCAGATGAGACTATGTCACTCATGCATTACATAAAAGATGACTGGGGGGTGCCTGGGTGGCTCAGTCGTTAAGCGCCTGCCTTCGGTTCAGGTCGTGATCCCAGGGTCCTGGGATCGAGCCCCGCATCGGGCTCCCTGCTCGGTGGGAAGCCTGCTTCTCCCTCTCCCACTCCCCCTGCTTGTGTTCCTGCTCTCACTATCTCTCTGTGTCAAATAAATAAAATCTTTAAAAAAAAAAATGACTGGGAAAGGCTGATGATCAGATGTGAAATTTTTTTACATTGATTTTGATACATTTCATCTTGGAATTAATTTTTAAGGTGAAAGTAATTGCCAAAAAATTATACGATATTATTTTTATATTTAAGTACCAAACTAAAATTTTAGATCTGTAAAGACATTAAGAAATTATCTGCTATTTTCTCAGCTGTTTACACTGGGAAGCTGCTAGCTCCTTCCTCATTTCATTCTTCTCTGACAGAAGGTGTTGGCTTTTCTTATCCCTTCTAAAAGTAAAAAGCCTGTGTATCAACCTAAGAGCATTTTATCCAGCAATGCAATAAAAAATTTACAGTTGTAATAGTGCAACCTATTAAAAATCAGGATTTGATTATTATACCCACTAATACCCAGAAGTTAGAATTTCCCTAAAAATAAACTCATCTGAACTAAGGAGTAAGTTTCCTAGAAGCCAAAGTTGGGAGTAGGAAGTGGGCTGTTTTTACCAATGATACTCAGTATTGAAGAGTTTTCTTTTTCTTATTGTATGTTTTATCCCAATTTTTGAATGTGTTCAAAGAATCTCATTAATAAAATACTAAAAATTTAAAATAGAATCAGTGATGATCTAATTTTTGAATGTATACTGATGAATATTTGGAATATAAAAAAATGTACATCAAATAAAATTTAATTACATGCTAAACAACTTTGAGGCTAGCCAAATTATGAAATCTTCTGCCTTATATACAGCAGGGAACATCTGGCAATGTCTGGACACATTTGTCACAACTGGTGACAGGGAGTGGAAGGCACTCTTGGCATCTACAAAGTCAAGGCCAAGAATGCTGCCTAACATCCTACAAGGCACGGGATGCTCCCCACAACAAAGAACTACTTGGCTCCAATGTCAATAATGTGAGGAACACTGACATACAACTATTGTATGTTGTATTGTGTCCAAGGGTGCAGACTAAAATGAAAAGAATGGATGAAGACCCTAATACCTTTTTCTCCCTTTTGATTCTTCTTATAGGCTTTGCATATCTTTAAATAAAAAAACATGCAAAAGCATGTGAAAGCAAATCTGAACTCTAGGGCTTTTTTCTGGTATGTGCCTTGAAGGATCTGATTTTTGCATCTGGTCTTAGTATGATTCTCACAACAGAGCTGTGTCTTAGTCCTAGGGTTTGTCCCTTCAATCAGGATACGTTTTCTTCGTGAATTATTAAATTGAGGTTTGAAAACACGGGATAGGCACCTGATTTTTTAAAGAAGGGCGGGTTCACTTTCTTGTGTGTTTTTTTTTTTTAAGATTTTATTTATTTATTTGAGAGAGAAAGCACGAGCAGGGGGGAGGGGAGAGGGAGAAGCAGATTCCCCGCTGAGCAGGGAGCCCAATGTAGGGCTCTATCCCAGAAACCTGGGATCATGACCTGAGCTGAAGGCAGATGCTTAACCGACTAAAACACCCAGGTGCCTCCCTTTTTTTTTTGATTCCTAAAAATTGCCTCTGTTTAAGTCATCTGTGTCTGAAAACGGAACTCCAGTGACTGCTCAGGAGACAGTGCTCCTTATCAATTTGCATTAACTCTCCAGTGAAGTTTGCCTAATTTTCAAAGACTGTACAACTAATAGAGATGAAAGGCTGAGCATATGCGATGAAGAGAAGAAAAAAAATTAAGTGGCAGTTTGCTTTTAGATTTTGTATTTATTTCATTAAGCGGATTTTCTAGCCTACAAATCTTGCTCCTCTGAGATCCACTGGCAAATCTGGCCACATCATTAAATTCGTAATGATGGCTCTTAGATGTATCTGAGCATTGACTGGATAATCAGTGATGAACCAAATATGAGTGTTTTTATTCCATTTGCTCAACATTAGTAAGACTCATCCTGAAAGGGGGAAAAATTTGGTATGAATTTAAAGAGGAACTCATGTAATAGGCATTGAGGAGCTGTATACAGAACAAAAAATAAGCCACTCTCAGCTTCTCAGCCCTGGATACAGGAAACACATTTTCTCTCAGAAACTGATTTCCTCTCAGTCCTTATAATTGCTAAAATCCTTTTGTTTTTTTTCTTATTCCTTGGGCTTTTTCTTTTGGTTGGAGACCTCTGAAGCCTGAAAGGGACCTTTGAAAATGACATAAACAGTGTTTCCAGGAATGGAGGTGTTTGGATTTTTGTCCTAATAGATACCAATGAATAGAAATAAATGAATGCTTTTACACCCAATAGAATAAAGACTCTAAATCCCATCACTGTGGTAGTCTGTGGGTCAGAAAGCTCCCTGGAGAAGCATATTTAAGATTTAGAAAAGCAAAGCCAACTCATTTCACTGTGAGCCTGTGAATCATGATACACTCCTTGAACAATGACAAAGCACATTTCCTTAAGCATATAAGCTAATCAAAATTAAGCCCAGAGTTATGAAAAACATTAAAAAAAAAAAGTCTTTGGACAAACTCTCCCAGATTAGAGAAAATTTTGTTTGCAAACTGAGTTTTTTGTTTTTTGGTTTTTTTTTTAAGCCTTCTTAAAGCAAACTGGAAGGTACAGGTAAGTAAAGAGTCAAAAGCATGATTAGTGAATGCCTTCTGTGGATAGGAAACACTAGTAAATACTAAGGAAAGTACAAAGGAAGCAAACAATACAAATTCTGCCCTCAGAGATAGAAGAGATTTTGCTTATACGTGGAGTTTGCTCCTCAGCTCTGGTTGAATGTTGAGGCCTGAAACCAAGGGAGTAGTCACATCTCAGCTCCTTATCATAAATAAGGAGGCCTCTTTGGCCCCATACTTAAGTGGAAAGCTTACATAAACTCATGGATGCAACTCATTCCAAAGAAAGGAGCCATGGACTCTGTGACTTTCAGGTAAGCAGGTAGCTAGTTTAGCAGTCTGCTAGGATAGATGGGGTCCTATTCTATTGTCACTGCCTGTCGGCTGTACCTGTCACTTGGTATCCCTAAATTGGGCCTTTTTTTTTAAGACAGAGAAAAAGAGTGTGTGAATGTGGGCATGTGCAGGGGGTGCTGGCAGGGGGGGAGGTTGGGCACAGGGAGAGAGAGAATCTTAAGCAGGCTCCACGCCCAGCATAGAGCCTGACACAGGGCTCCATCTCTCCTTCCTGAGATCATGACCTGAGCCAAAATCAAGTCAGATGCTTAACCAACTGAGCCACCCAGGCACCCTGGCCTCAACACATTCTGCCAAACCCTTGCATCGTAGACACTGATACTCTGAACCTGAGGCTCTCCTAGCCAGAGATCATAGTATAATTAAAGCTCTCCTAATTCTTGAATCCTACTTGTCATGATAACTCAGTTCATACATTAACTTTTCTGAGATGATTCAGTTTTTTTTGACCCGAAAACCACCTATTTGATTAAATAACATTATTAGTTAATCCAGAGTGATTGGATCATATGAGCTGGCTCAAAAAGACAAGCACTGGTGAATATATAACTGAAGAAGAGGCCCATTGGTTTAGTTTCCTTCCCATAGCATGTCAGTTCTGGTGTTAAGAAGTTGAGAAAAATCCCTTTGGGAATAGTCAGAGAGGCTAGGTAGTCAGTGAGAAACTCCTGCTGGAGAGACTGAGAGAGTAGTTGCTCAATCAATGTATGCTCCATGAATACATAGGTTATGGGTCCAAGGAAGATCTGTGCTGGTAAAAAAAAGAAAAACAAGCATTGGTGCCATTTTTGTTGTTCCAAGCTTTTATTTTTTTCTGAATATTCATATTTATACTCGTGTCACCATCCACACTGTGGCTTTTTAAAGCTTGCGCCACTTATAATCTAGCCCCAGTATAATCATCATCCCTTCACTCTTAGAATTCCTTTTCCCTTGTCCCTTTGCCTTTGTAGGATTTGTATAAAAGGAGAACCTCGGAAAAATCGACACTTCCTGTGAACTAGAGAGACCATCTGAGCAGTGCCCTGAACAAACAGGATTAGGCAGGTAGAACCAGTTGGCGAGCAGATACATTATGATCTCTTGGACCAAGGTAGAGTTGTGTGCATGTGTAAAAGGTCATGCCGACTCACCGACGGAAGAAGGATCACGTGGGTTGACCAGGGTGAGGTAGGACCGTCCACAGGATTGTGTGAACTGTGGTAGCGGAGGCAGTATATTACATTCACGGACTAAACACTTTAGCTAACTACTTTGCTCTAAAAGACAAAGATCTAAGCTCTTCCAATGTTTTCTTAAACTTCTGACAATTCAAGTCACGAGTAAGTCAGTTCTTACGGTTTAAAATGAAAGCAAATGGCCATAGTGACGTGGAGATGACGGCTGCACCGCACCAGTATACTTGAGTTTTTTAAATTGAATTCTGAGTTACCTCGCCTTATAAAAATACATGTCAATATACTAAATACTCCACAAAGACCCAGGATGGGGGAGATTTAAAAATACACTTCTCTTGGATCAGCACCAAAAATATCATTAGTTTTCTGTACAACCCGTTACAAGTTTTTAAGTATAAGTGTGTTAAAATTATTTCTGATAAAAATTACAAAGTGCACATAGATCAGTAAAGATGTATCCAAACAACTTTCAAATACATTTTGACATCAACGTTAGGCATGTCACTTGGAAGGACATTTGACTGTGTACCACTGGAGTTCTACCGTAAAACTTTTGATGTCAACCTTCTATCATGGGGATATGTCCTATCTCACACAAAGGAGGCACTGGTACTCGGAAACTTAAGAAAATTATTAGAACCGTCATGGCTGAGGTGACGAATTTGTGCAGCCTTCCACAATTTCAAAGAGGTAGTGATAGATACTTGTCCTCCTGGCAATATCAAAGGCCGTTTCTTCCAAGTTGTTTTTCAGACCCGGTTTGATGTAGCGGTTCATCAGGAGGAGCTCCAGGGTATCTTTGCTGTCCCTGTTCCCGGCGGCGAGATGTAAGGGGGTCAAGAGGCCTTTTGTTTGGGCGTTAATATCTGCGTCGTGCTGGAGTAAGAACGAAGCTACTCTGGTATTATTCCACTTACAAGCGCTGTGCAGGGGTGTCCAGCCATCCACAGTCACCGCGTGGACATCTGCCCCTTGTGCGATCAGCTCGCGCACCACCTCTAAGTGTCCGCCGTAGGCTGCTCGATGAAGAGGGGTATATTCATCTTCATCTCTAGTGTTCACGTGAGTGGCCTTTTCAGACAGCAGTCTCCGCACTGTGGTAAGCTGAGAAGAAAAGGGATCTTTTCAAAACCCAACGTGACCCAAAACAGTAAATGAAGAAAATTAAACTGTCTAGTGGTGTTAAATTTTTTCTAAGTTCCATAAAAACTTGGTAGCAGAGGACTTTAAAATAAAAATGATTTACGATCTCTTTGGGGGGCAGATGGCCACAGATTTAAGAATGAACAAGTTAGTGTTAACCACACTCTTTCTTCTAAGAATGTGACTCTCTGAAAATCACGTATCAGTATCGAATATATGACTATCATGCATTTATTCCTGGCCCAATTAAGGCCCACTGCATATAAGCTTTAGTCCTAGATGAATAATACAGACTATAATCATATTTAATATTTTACACTTCATTAGTGAAAACATGGTAACAGATTTTTCTACAGGATTATTGCACCAATATACATAGTGCATAAAACTTTGAAAAATAAATTTCTTTATCAGAAGAATATAATGGTAACAAGGAAATCTAGAGATTAAGGAGCTCAACTCCTTCAAACTAAAACAACCTTAGAAACATGTTTTCAGGAAGTGATTTTCAGTTTGGTCTCTGGATCTCTGGTGGGATGCAGTGTGCTCCTGGGTGAAAAAGTTATCCAAAAAATGCAGGACCTTTTTAGTTATTAATTTACTACCACTGACATGGAAGAACTTAGTAAAATGAAGTAGAAGTGGCTGAGTGGGAAAAATATATTTGATGATACTGCTTACATGATACTGGGCAAATTGATATTCCTGAATCCCATTTTCTTAAACTGTAAAAAGGGAAGATAAGTAGCTACTTATCTTGTGGGAATATACGAGGATTAAATCAAATAATGTAGTAAAGCACATGGTATAGTTGATATTCAAAACATGTTAATTCCCATCCTCCCTCTTCTAAATGATAGCTGTCCCTAGGATGATCTTAATGACTTAATATAAATGATTTAAAAATATAGGTGATTTCTTGCTAACTTTATAATTATCCCTTAAATTTCCAAATAATACCCAATAGGATGCTTTGTGACTTACTATGTCCTTTCATGGACCTTGCCTCATTCGATCCTCAAATCCTGTATAAAAGATACAGGTATTATCATGGCCATTTTTATAGGTAAGAAAATAGAGGTTCAGGAACGGGTAGGATTTACCCAAAGTTACAAACTAAATAGAGGTTCAGGGACAGGTCTTCTGGCTCTGAATCCAGTACTTTTCCTACTATATTATGGTTTCCTCTTTAACTGTTTTTGTTTGTTTTTTACCCGATTTTTTTCCGCAGCCCAAAGAAGCAATTTGCTTGGATCTTTTTCCATCTTTTTTTCTTGCAATTGATACCACTCTTCGGTTTTTTCATCTTGCTCCTCGTCTTCGTCAGAATTCCCTACCCAGAGACTTTGGGTACCAGTGGGAATAAGGTGTCCATGTGTTTCCAACAATTCAAGTTGGTTAAAGTGTTCAGAAAAGTCCAAAGAATTTTCTGGGTCTGGTTTTCCATCATCATTTACTTTCCCTTTTTCCATTTTTACTATGACACTAAATACAAAACATTTCAAATGCCAGGGTATAAATAATCTTTCTAGAGGTGAATTATATCTGCTTTATTTTATCCATATCAAGATCTGGAAACACAAACACAAAAATTATTAGCAAAATAGTAATTGTTTATCAATTACAAAATCTTGCAAACATACACAATAAACCCTGTCTAAACTTTTTGGTTTTATTGGCAGTCTTTACATTCTCTAAACACCAGAGCTGAAATTTGTTATCTATACCTTTAATGGTTAAAACTCCTTATTTTTTTTTAATTCTACTAAGTCAATGGTTATATTATTCTGAATCTATTGGTTTCGATACTATTGTATTATACTAAGAGTGATAAATGCTTAAAGCTTTTAAACCATAATTTAAAAAACAGGCACATTCACGATTTTTATAAACTAGACACACAGATGATGTAAAGCAGAAACAAAAACTTTTAGTTTCTAATAAATTACTTCGGGGTGCCTGGGTGGCTCAGTTGGTTAAGCGACTGCCTTCGGCTCAGGTCATGATCCTGGAGTCCCGGGATCAAGTCCCGCATCGGGCTCCCTGCTCGGCGGGGGGTCTGCTTCTCCCTCTGACCCTCCCCCCTCTCATGTACTCGCTCTCTCTCATTCTCTCTCTCTCAAATAAATAAATAAAATCTTTTAAAAAAAAATTACTTCAAAGAATTCTTAGAGACGGAATAGCCCCAAGGAATCTGTACAAACCTCTCATCAATCCAAGTATCTTTATTATAACATCTGTAATAATTATCCTATTTCTACTTTAATAATTTCAGCTTGAGAAAATTCACTGCTTTAAAAAGGAGTCCCATTCATTGATAGACAGCTATAGTTCTTAGTTGGCTTCTTGTTTTGAACTGAATTTCAGCTGTCATTCACCATTCAACAAATATGAATAGAATGCCTGGTCTGTGCCAGTCTTTGGGCACTGGGATTCAATAATGAACAAGGTCCATGTCTTAACCTCAGGAAGGTTATTGTCTAGTCGAGGCGACTGGCAACAACAGCATGAACTGTGCAAGGACAGGACTCTGTCCAGACACAATGAGTATACAAGAGGGTTATAATGAACACAGTCCTAAAGGATTAGAGAAGGCTTCTTGAAGGAAGTGACATTAATTCAGCTAAGCTGCCACATTAATTTATAAACCAGTATTAAAGAGTTACACAGCTTATTAAATCTTAATCAATTTTTAAAAATGCAAATAACTAATAAATATCTTTTAAAAATACTATTTCTCAGGCTCCTGATTACATTTGTTGAAATCCTACCAGTCTTTCAAGGCTCTTCTCAGATGTTCTCTCTTCCATTCTTTCTTGGAACTTCCAAATTAGATTTCTCTCTGGTAGCCTTTTTTGTCCTACCTATTGTCTTATTTCAGCACTAATTATTTCCTTAGATTATAAGCTTAAGGATAGAGGCTGTATTTAACTTATATTTATGTCCTACTTATACAAAGGGCATTAATATTTGTAGAATTAAATCTAATTAAAACCCTATCACTTGATTTTGTTTGGAATGGCTACTGAGAAGTTCCAGAGTTGGTCTTCCCTTAAGATACTAATTTCTTTCTAATTTCACAGGTTTAACAGTATTCAATCCTAATGTGGCATTAGATTTTATTACTAGTGCCAAAAGTACTAACCTTAGGTTTAAATTTATCACTTATGACTAATAGCGTCTCTGGGCCTGTTACTTCATTGTAAAATGTAATGACCGTACTAAAGGATTTCCAAGTTCTTCCCAGCTTTTCAGAGTCTACTGAGACCCATCGGAATTACTTTATCTTTTATTAGTTCTTTTGGAATTTTCACTTTTTATTATTGAAGAATTGTTGATATACATTGTTAGTTTCTGGTGTACAAACACAGTGATTCGACAATTCTATACATTACTCAATGCTCACCACAGTATACTGTATTACTGACTATACTTACTGTATTGTTGACTATATTCTCTATGCTGTGCTTTTCATCTCTGTGACTTATTTATTTTATAACTGGAAGTTTGTACCTCCTCAAACCTTTCACCTATTTTGTCTATCGCCTCACCCCTTTCCCCTCTGGTAACCACCAGTTTGTTCTCTGTATTTGTGATCTGTATGTAGGAACTCCCATTGGGGTTCTTATTTTTTTCTTTACTATCTATTTCCTGAACCTTGCAACACAAAAATGATCATACATCAGTTCATTAAACACTTTGAACAGATACCATAAAGTTCATTTAATTATATCAAATACAGAAACAATAAGGCACATATTTTATCCTCCCCTTTCCTTTCTATAAAAACTCCCCCCACTTTTTAAAATAAATTCTGAACTTAGTGCTCCAGATACAATAACTCACATATAAAATTTCTTTTCTAATTTTAGATGATTTAATTTAAAGAGTCAAACCTAGGTGCATCTCCGATTCAGGATTTTTAAAAATCGATTAAGATTCTTACTCGATGGTCCTCAACCAAGAAGAAATAGGGTATGTTTAAAAGAACAGATTTCGACAGAGATCTAAACTATGTCAACGCCTCACAAATAACTCAGTGACAGATGCGGTCATAAACCCCATTTTACCGGTGAAGGCGCCGAACTTCGGAATAAAACAACCTGCCCTAGATTAGGGACGCTTCAATGGAACTAAAAGGTCAAGTTTTCTAATTCAAAAGTTTCACATTATTTTTTTACTGTATTATATTTTACTGCTATCAGCACAAAGCAATACAGATGTGCTGAACCCGGGATCCAGGGGTGAAAATAAGGGGGAGCAGAGAAAAAAAAGGGTCAGAATACGCTAATTCTGGGGAGTGGGAGTGAGGGAGAAGGCCCCCAGTCCCGGCCCTCTGGCACCGATTGGTCACTTCCCAGGCCCGCAGTCGCGCCTGCGGCCTTCCAAACAGCCAAGAGTGCAGAAGCCGCTCCAGCCCTACCCCGGATCCACGACGCGGCCCGAACTGCCGGGCTCATTCGGGGTCGACAAGTGACCCGCCCCCAAGGGCCCAGTAGTTTTTAGGTGGCGCGAGAGGATCATGGAGCGCGGTCCGGGACAAGCAAGAGCTACCCACCTTAAAGAAGGGAAACATCTCTATCGCGGACCTCGCTTCCGGGGTCGTCCCTCGGCTTCTCAGGATTGGCTCCTGCTTGAGGGCGGGGCGACGCCGCTACTTTCCCGGCTCGCTCACGGCATTCGGCAGCCAATGAGAGCCGAAGAAGACTTGAAGCGCTGCGTCATCGATGAGGTATCGCGAGAGAATGAGTTGCCCTTTTTTTTTTTTTTTTTTTTTTTTTTCCTCCTCTCCCGCCTAATTCAGGTTTATGGCCCGGCGGGTTCTTACGTGCAGGCTCTCGAGGTGCTGTTGCTTTTTCTCTCACGAATCCCCCTCCTTCTTCCCGGGTAAACGATAGCCTGGGGGTCTGGTGCGGGGGCTTTGGAGAGTGTAGGTGTGGGGTTATTTAGGAATCGTACCGCCTCCTATTTTGTGGGATCCCGGGTGGAAGCCCTAAGTGGATTGACTCTCTGGAAAGAATGGGACCGGTCGGCTAAGCCCTAGAGGGTTCTGATTCTGGCTTCAGACTGTCCAGTTGCGGGTGGGGGTGGTGTGTTGAGGCTTAGAATCTGGAAGGAACCGGGAGTCCGGACGTGGAACGGGTTCCCGGAATATCTTGGCCATTTCCACTTGCCTTGCGGGCGCAGGGCGCTTCTCTGCGGAGCACGTGTTTCTGTTTATTTACACTAGTTTTAAAGGTGGGGCCCTTCTCTTTTCCTAAACTGAACCATTCCTTTAAACAATCCTGTGGTTGAGCAGCAATTACGGGATTTTCTCGACGCTCCAGGGTAGCCTGTGCATGCTGTTTAAAACATTTCTGCACATCCAGAGTTGTTTTGTGTGCTAAACCAGAACTGCTGTATGTGTCTCTGTCCATTTATCTAATAAACATTAGTTTCCAATAGTTTAATCATAATGGTGAAACTGAGATGGTACTGGAGATAGGCTATTTTCTATTGTTAGCCCTTAAAAAATAAAAATATAGTAGGTGCGTAGATGAAAATGAGATTCCTAAAATTGGTAGTTTTTTAAAAGAATGTATGTTTTACAATAATGTAATTTTGCTTTTAGAATTTGCTAGAATTTGGAACCGAGTGAGTTTTCTGACGTATTTGATCACACGACCCAGGAGTACTTGGAGAGAAAACTGGTTCCAGAGGAGCTGGACTGACCATAAAAATGAGTCCTGCGGATGCCCTGTAAGAACTTGTCTTCTGGGATCTTTTTTGTTGCTTTGGATTCCTAAAGCCCATCAACTATGATCACCATGAACGAAAACTTATTTAAAAAATTAGCAGTAAATAGCTTGCCTATGAACAGAAATGTTAGTCATCAAAAAGAGTATTTAGAATGTTAAAAAATTAATATATGTTTGCTAACTAAAAGATAATATATAGCTATAGATTGAGGCCTTGCAGTAATTTGGTATATTACTGTAGTATGTAAGTTTATATTCTTAGGTTTTGTCTTAAAATATTGAAGCTCTCAATATTCTTGAACTTTTGTTGGGAAGTCACACTGGTCAATGCAAGCCTGTTTAAGCAGATTTTTAGAGTAGTAAATTGCTCTAGTGTTGAATAAATTGGAAATGAATTTGAGTAAAATGAAAATCAATAAAAGAATCAGAAGTTATGTGGAAAAAGCTTTAGACTTGGAGTGTTGCACCCCGATTTCAATTCCTTGGTTAATACTGTGTGACCTTGGGCAAGTTAGCAGTTCTCTGAACCTTGCATCAATTTCTTCACTTTATGTATATAATTGGAACAAAATTACCTTTCTCAGATTAATGTAGATGTTTAAATGAGGGAATTCATTTGAAAATATTTTATAAATTGCTGTGGAAGCATAGGGTAATGTGATTTTGAAAGTATTCTGATCAGCCGGTGTGTGTGTAGCAGTTAGAACTTGTGCATATATTTCATCTTTGAAGTTTCTGAAGAGAAATCTTTCCTGGAAAAATCTCATATATAAAGATTTCAATTTTGGAGATATATCTGAAAGTTGTTTTAAGTTCATTATGGTTTAGTGAAAATAGACCGAGTGGTTAAATCCTGTTTCTTCCACTTATTTGTGTGATAAATTTCTTAATTTCTCTGTTTAGTTTTCTCATTTTTCAAAGATAATAATACCTACTTCTTTACATGTAGAAGTTGAGAAGAGTTCATAGATACATAAGTATTTTAAAGAAAGGTTTTTTTAATTTTTTTTAAAGATTTTATTTACTTATTTGAGAAAGAGAGCTTGAGTGGGAGGGAGGGGCTGAGGGAGAGGGAGAAGCAGGCTTCTCACTGAGCAGGGATCCCCGAAATACATTCCTGACCTGAGCCAAAGGCAGGCACTTAACCAACTGAGCTACCCAGCTGCCCCAAGTATTTTAAAGAAAGTTAAAAGTTACATTAAACTGAAGAAGGTATTAATAACTACTACATTGCTGCTTCACATGAGAGTACCTTTGGATACTACCAAATTCAGATGGAATTGTAAATCTGTTTTGTTACTTGGCCAGATTTGTTAATGAAACACTAACTTTATGTAGGGAATAGAATCAAGCAGGTGTCTTCAGGGGCTTGAATGTGAGTTACTAGTTTATTGGGACAAAATCTACTTATAAAGTAAGAAGGCTTTTTAAATTAACAGTCAACTCTGATTTTCCTTGAAGAGTGCAAAATAGATAAATAGCAAGTTTAGATACGGGGTCAAATCCTTTTGGGATTTCGGGATGGAACAGAATTGGAAAACAATGAAGTTTTTAGGTCCAGGGTCCAAAGGAGTGTGTAACACTGGAGTTGTAATAAGGTTATACTTTTTTGAAAGGAGTCACAGAATCTTTTTAAAGTTCACGAGTGTTTGTTCTATTTTGAATTAGGTGTAGGCAAACTATGTAACATTGAAGATCTGTTGAATGCTTCAAATTTTCAGACCTATTTTAAAAGCTAGAAAAGTGATTTTACTGTATAACTATTATATATCTTCTAAATTTAGGTTTTAATCTTCTTGATTCATCTTTTAATGAATTATATTGAAATGTTTCTTCTTTTTTTATATAGTGATGATGAAAATACATTTAAAATCTTAGTTGCAACAGATATTCATCTGGGATTTATGGAGAAAGATGCAGTCAGAGGAAATGATACGTTTGTAACACTGGATGAAATTTTAAGACTTGCCCAGGAAAAGGAAGTGAGTTTGGTTTACATTTTTTCAGTTTCTACTATGCTCCCTTAGTCGGTAGACTCTTGTCCTTTCTTAAAGTTGGAGGTTTGTTTTATAGGCTCATATGCTCACATTGCCTGCTTAAATATCAATATACTACAAACCCAAAGCAGATTTTAAGTGCTTTGTGACCTTAATTAAAGTAGGAGTTGGTTTTGTTAGAAGTTTGTGAAAGTTTACACATATTTATGGGGTGTTTACTGAGTGCAGGATCCTGTGGCAGTTTCTGTTTGAAATGGAAAGATGACTCATCGTTTCTGTGTGCCAAGAACATACAGGATACTGGTATGTGAGATAAGACAGATGTCCATAATGCTCAGATGCAAGGTCTTACGTGGTAAGAACCATAAGAAAATTACAATCAGCCTTTCTGGGAGTTTAGAAGTAGAAGAGATCACATATAGAGGAAGGCAAGATCAGTTTAATGAACGAGGTGGCATTTAACTTGGGCTTTGAAGAATGAGTAGGCTTTTGAGGGGTGAAGAGCATAGAGAATGTACATTTCACAGGAAACAGGAGGAAGGGCACAGAGGTGAGACAGTATGAGGTAGGTTAGGGGTACAACAGGTCAGTTTGGCTCATTAGTAGGCCACATGTTAGAAAGCATGCTGAAAGACCAGAAACGCTGTTTGAGCTGCATTAGGAGGGCTTCAAAGGCCAGATTGAGGCGTTTGTACCCAATTCAATGGAAAATCATTTGGCAACAGGGTATAGGGTGAATTGGAGACCGTGGCATGGGATGGAAAAGAGGAAGTGAATGCAAGAGGTATTTCAAAGATTAGATTTGCATACTTCAGGGGTGAAGTTGAGGGAAAGGGAGAGGACAAAGTCTAGAGTGTGTTAAGTTGGGGAGGGAAAGGGAGAGGACAAAGTCTAGAGTATGTTAAGTTTGGGTGAATGGTGGTACCAATAATAGAAATTCCTTCTAAATAAGGAGGAGGTACTTCTTTATGTCGGAAGGTGATGAATTCTGATTTAGACCATTTGAGTTGGAGATTCCAATAGGGCATTCAGGTCAACATTCCAGCAAGCCCTTGAAATGTCCTGGACATTTTAGGAGAGAGCTGGGGAGTAAACATAAATGCTTGTGACTTACAAATTAGTATCTTCAACCTTGACTTTTCCTCAGAGTCTTGTTCAGTTTTTCTGCAGGTCCTTTGGTTCTTCCTCCTGAATGTATATGGAAAGTGTTTTTGTGCCTATGTGTTTAGCCTAAAACATTTATCCTATTTTGCTGGACTGCAGTACTCCCCATTGGTCTTTCTATTTGCATTCTTTTTCCCTACATCTATTCAGCATAGCAGCCAAGTGAACATAAAACAGATCATATCACTCTGCTGCTTAAAATCTTCAAGTGGCCTTCCATTGACTAAAATAAAATTCAAACTACAAGGCTCAACTTGATCTGGCCCCTGCCAGCAGACTTTTACAACTCTCTGCATCGTTCAGTGTGCTCCATCCACCCTAGCATGTTCTCCTCTGGGACCTCTGCACATCTGGGGAGCACGTTTTACCTTTTTGGAGAGGTCTTCCTGGGTATCTCCAAACACTTCAGTTACTCTGTTTATTTTTTTCATAACACCGTCTGAAATAATATATTGAATTGGCTACTTGTTTACTATCGATCTTCTCCACTAGAAGGTCAACTCCCATGAGAGTGAAAAATCTTTTCTGCTTGTTCATGCTGTATCTTAAAATCTAGGAAGGATCTAGCAAGCAGTAGGTAACTCTTAAAATTTTGTTAATGAATAAGGGAATATTTAGTACTATCTCCTTTTAAGATGGCTTCCTCATATCCCTGAGGGCAGAGAAACTTGGAGCCAAAGGAGGTCTGTTTCCTGCTAGAGAATCTTCTGTTGGATTTGTCTGATATTTCCTCATGATTAGATTCACTTTCGGCTGGAATACCATAGAAGCAGGTTGTGCCCTTTTCAGTGTTCCCTGGAGTCACAAACCAGCTTTTAAAAATGAAAAAAAAATTTTTTTTGTTTAATTTGTGGTAAAATATACACGTAACAAAATTTACCATCACTTTATCAGCATTAAGCACATTCACATTGCTGTGTAACCAACCTCCAGAACTCTTCATCTTGCAAAAGTGAAACTATATCATTTAGATCACTACTCCCCCTTGAAATGTTTTTTGTTTTGTTTTCTTTGTTGTTGTTTTTTTCCTATGCTGTTGTGATCATTTTCGTCCTTAACTCTTGTTCATTTTTGAAGACCTAGCTTTAGTCCCACACTGTTATTGAAGCTTCTCTGACTACTGTAAGATGGAAAACTTTTCCCTTCTTTTCTTTTAGGTTCTTGGGCTGGTCTAATAATTAAATTGACATAAGACACATGAACAGGAGCAAAACAAATTTTGTATGTATAGGAACCTCATAAAAATATTAGACTCCCTGACAGTCAGGTAATTGAGGCTTATATTGCCATCCTGAGCTAAGGAGAGAGGGGGTAGAGGTCTGGGACTTCAAAGGGGAGGAAGATAATTCATAGGAAGATGGGAAGAGCAAATGTTTGCCATGCCATGCAGAGATAAAAAGTTCTCTGGTAATAGCTCTCTTCCTAGTATAGGCCCCCTGTCTAAATTCTTTCAGGCAGTTAAGGGGGATAAAACAAACAAAAAAAAGCTTTTCCTGAGTCTGCCCAGTCTTAACTGCCTTTAGCTCAAAACAGTCCACGTGCCAAAGTGACACTTTTGGGGGGTGCTATATTCTGCTCCCCCTCACTGCTGTAGCCCAAGTGATCTGTACTGCTGGGTTCTTTTGTATAATTAAGAATTTAATCAAGTTTCTTTAGGTAGATTATACACTTCCTGAAATTATGAGTGTTGAACTCTTTTTCTGTATAATTTTTTTTCTCTTGTTTCTAGAATGCTCTTCCTTAAAGTCTCATTTATTCTTCATAGTGCAACTCATATGCCACCGTGTTGGCATATCCCTTCTGGACTCCCTGTCCTCAATGAGTTTTTTCCCTTCAGTTAGAATTGATTGTGATGTCATTGCTGCTCCTGGTTTGTTTACATACCCATTCTAGTGCATGTCTGAATTTGAGTTCTGTTCACATGTGTAACACTTTGTCTCTTCTTTAGACTCTGAACATATTTAGGAAAGAGGTTGTATTTTATCCATCATTTGTATCCTCAGGGCCCAGTATAGGGAATTGCACTCTGTCAGTGTTTAATGAGGGCATGGACATCATCTGTTTTGTAGATTGCTATTTCCTTGGGTGCCAGTGCCTATAGGAGCCCTAAGTAATTATTGAATGAATTGACTGAGTAATCTGAATTGAATTGGCTCTCTTGTCCATAGGTGCTGTTAAAGTGCTAAATTTGTGTTTGATTTAGATAACAACAACAAAAAAAGAAATATTGGTCACTTCCAGTAGCATGAGTCAGAGGTTTGGTATAATAATTTGAAGGTGGCTTTTTTGAAAGGTGGCCTAAGAACCTGAGTTGGAGTCAGATTAATCAACAGACTGGCAGGCCCCTTGAATAAATAAAATATAAAACTTTAAATCTTCATACACAATAGTATCTTTTATGAGTTTTTTTCCTACCCCTTTAATCTATAGTTTTAACGTTCTTACCCATAAAACATACTAATTTTCACACTATTTTCTGTTGATTAGGTGGATTTTATTTTGTTAGGTGGTGATCTTTTTCATGAAAATAAGCCCTCAAGAAAAACATTACATACCTGCCTTGAGTTATTAAGAAAATACTGCATGGGTGATCGTCCTGTACAGTTTGAAATTCTCAGCGATCAGTCAGTCAACTTTGGTTTTAGTAAGTAAGTATATTTAAATGCTTAAGTGAATGTTTCCTTGTGTATAATATTTTCTGTAAAAGACAAACACCTTTTAACAGCCATTTCACCTTCACTAAAAGCTATTTTCATAGTAAGCATAATTCTTTGAATTTTCTGTACTGATTGTATTAGTTTATATTTTCCTAATTGTGGGACTGAGTATCTTCCCAAATTTTTATTGTACATTTTGGTATCTTCTCCTGTTCATGTCCTTTGCCCATTTTAAAAATTGGTATTTTTTTCTTTTCCTTTGAATTTGCAGAGGTTGTTTATATGTTCTAGAGACTAAATTTTTTTTTTTTAAGATTTTATTTATTTATTTCACAGAGAGAGACACAGAGAGAGCAGGAACACGAGCATGGGGAGTGGGAGAGGGAGAGGCAGGCTTTCCGCAGAGCAGGGATCCCGATGTGGGGCTCGATCCCAGGACCCTGGGATCATGACCTGAGCCGAAGGCAGATGTTTAAGGACTAAGCCACCCAGGTGTCGGAGACTAAACGTCTGTTAAGCATTATTTTTTTTTTCCAGTCAGTGGATTGTCTTTTGACTTTTTTATGGAGACTTTTCTTGACAAATACTTAATTTTCGTCAGATACATCATTTTTTTCTCCTTAAGATTTGTACTTTGGGGACGGACTGACGACATCCACCTAGAACCCCATGTCGTAGATAGTCCCATATTTTTTCTTAAACATTGTACAGGATACCACACTGCATGTAGTTGAAGTATTCTCTCAGTCTCCTTAGACTATGCCAGTTTTTCTGTCTTTTCTTACCTTTCATTTTCTTGATAATTTTGAAGTATACTGGTCAGCTATTTTATAGACTGTCCCTCAACTTGGGTTTTTCTCATAATTAGACCAGGATTGTGGGTTTTCAGGAAAGAGTATTCCACAGAGGTAAAGTGCCCTTCTCATTGCATATCCGGAGTACATGCTGTCAACGTGGCTTATTACTGGTGAGGATAACCTTGATCTCTTGATTAAGGTGGTGTCTGCCAGGGTTCTCTGCTGTCAAGTTAGGATTTTTCCCTTTTCATACGCTGTTCATTAGAAGTGAGTTGCTAAGTGCAGCCCACACTCAAAGAGAGGGATTTAAGTTCCCTCTTCCTAGAGAGAGGAAGGAGTGTCACAGGATATGGGCGTATTGAAACTACCATAGTCACTAGTAAGTATTTTGAGGGAGCTATTTTGAGGCTGTGCACCTATTCTGTTTTTCCTTAAAGTTTGTCCACTAATTTTAACATTCATCAGTGGTTCTTGTCTATAGCAGTTATTAACTGTGGTGTTTTAATGGTGATTTTCTGTTTCCCACATTTTTTCTACATTTATTAATTAGAATTCTTCTTTAAGGAAGATTTGTCCCTTGTCCTGCATTTGTTAATTTATTTACTCAGTTGTCTATCAGTAGGAACTTTAGTTGTTTACATCAGTATGAACCCATTTTTTTCCTTTGATATAATTTAATACTATTGTAATCTGTTTTGTTGCTCAAATGATTTGTTCTAGGTTTAGCCGTTGGGTGCTTTTTCAGATTGATTCCTATCTGCTTTTGACATACCGTCATCTTTCCCCCCGCCCCTTACTTTTTGGCACTAGAAGATGCTCCAGGCTAACTTTATATTTTCCCTTTCATAGCTTTAGACCCATCCATTTCTTCAAGGAGCCCTGGTTCCTTTGGAGAATGGTATTTGAAAGCCCAAATCTAGATGCTGGGCTTGCACATTGCTATTATCTTGTCACTGCTTCTAGGCTCTCTCAGTGCCCAGAGCTAAGAAATACATGTATATGTACTAACCCATGAAAACAGACCTATCCATTTATTTCTTATTTATTTATCTATATTTTTAAAATAAGTTCATGTTGGGAGGTAAAGTTTTAAGGGATTTTTGTTTGTAAGAAAATGGCTATATTACCTTTACTCTGGATTGATAGTTTGGCTGAGTATAGAATTGGATTTTTAAAGATTCCTATAATTTTAACATATAGCCTTGTTTTTAGGAATTCTGATCAATATCTTTACCTGTCTTCTATTCAGAACTTTAGTTTTCTTCTTTCATCTTATTTTTATTTATTTATTTTTTAAGATTTTATTTATTTATTTGACAGAGAGAGACACAGTGAGAGAGGGAACACAAGCAGGGGGAGTGGGAGAGGGAGAAGCAGGCTCTCTGCAGAGCAGAGAGCCCAATACGGGGCTCAATCCCAGGACCCTGGGATCGTGACCTGAGCCGAAGGCAGACGCTTAACGACTGAGCCACCCAGGCGCCCCTCTTTCGTCTTATTTTTAAACTGCGTGCTATTTTTAAACTGCTCCATCTGCCTTTGCAAACCTATTTACCTATTTCTTTGCTCACTGTTGTTGCTTGTATTTCATTTTTTCCTCTGGATTCCGTTTCCTTCTTTCTGAAGTATAGTTTTCAGTAGTTTTTTCATTGAATGTCAGTGAGTAGCAAATTCTCATTTTTTGTTGCTGTTGGGAAGTCTATTACTTTAGTTGCTGGAAGAGCAGTATAACATAGTGATTAAAAGCATGGATTCTGGGGAGCCTGGGTGGCTCAGTTGGTTAGGCGACTGCCTTCGGCTCAGGTCATGATCCTGGAGTCCCGGGATCGAGTCCCGCATCGGGCTCCCTGCTCAGCAGGGAGTCTGCTTCTCCCTCTGACCTTCCTCCTTCTCATGCTCTCTGTCTCTCATTCTCTCTCTCTCAAATAAATAAATAAAATCTAAAAAAAAAATAATAATAATAAAAGCATGGATTCTGGTACAAGACCATCTGATTTCGAGTCCTGGCTTTGCTCTTCCTTACTTTTATAATTATAAAATGGGAAAACAATAGTGGTGATCTTACAGAATTGTTGTGAGAAGCAGTTGAAATAAGAAAATTGCTTAGAATAGTAAGTGGCAAAAAGAGAACACTCAGGTGTAACTATTAAGTTTTCTCATTGTCCTTAGCATTTAGCAGTCTTACTATGGCATATTTAGCTGTGGATTTAGCTCTAATTGTTCTGCTTGGCTATCATGCATTTCATCTGAGGATTTTTTTTTTCCCAGCCATTTTAGGAAATTGTTATCCATTACATTTTCAAACATTGTTTCCTATTCTTTCTCTTTTTGAATATTATTATTATTTTTTTATTTTATTTATTTATTTATTTATTTTTTTAAAGATTTGATTTATTTATTTGAGAGAGAATGAGAGACAGAGAGCACGAGAGGGAAGAGGGCAGAGGGAGAAGCAGACCCCCCGCCAAGCAGGGAGCCCGATGCGGGACTCGATCCCAGGACTCCAGGATCACGACCCGAGCCGAAGGCAGTTGCTTAACCAACTGAGCCACCCAGGCGCCCTTGAATATTATTTATATGTCTTAATCTTTTTGTTATATTGTCTGTTACTTTATCTCTTTGTGCTGTATTCTGAATAATTCCCCCTTCTAGTTTACTAGTTCATATAGAAAAAAAGACAAAAGAAAAGGTAGAGAAACTGAAAGAAAAGACTGATAAGTAATGACTAGCCCCATTAGATATGAAAGTGTATTATACCACATTGAGAAAAGGAAGGATAAGAATTATACAGTCACCTCAGTAGATGCAGAAAAAGCATTTGACAAAATTCAACATCCTTTTATGATAAAAACTCCCCCAACAAAGTGGGCATAGAGGGAACATACAAAAGCCACATATGACAAGCCCACAACTAACATTATACCCAGTGGTGAAAAGCTGAAAGCTTTTCTTTTAAGATGGGGAGCAAGACAAGATTCCCACTCTCACCCCTCCTATTCAACATCATATTAGAAGTCGTAGCCTGAGTGGTTAGGCAAGAAAAAGAAATAAAAGGCATCCAAATCGGAAAGGAAGAAGTAAAATCATCTCTATTTGCAGATGACAATATTATATATAGAAAACCTGAAAGACTTCATCGGAAAACTGTTAGAACTAATAAATGAATTCAGTAAAGCTACAGGGTACAAAATCAGTATACAAAAACCAATTGCATTTCTATATACTAGCAATGAATTAGCAGAAAGAGAAATTAAGAAAAAAATAAAATAAGAAAAGAAAAAAAAGAGTAAAATATTTAGGAATACATTTAATCAAGGAGGTGAAAGGTCTGTATGCTGAAAGGTATGACATTGGTGAAATAAAGAGAAAAAATGGAAAGATATTCTGTGCTTGTAGATCGGAAGAATTAATATTGTTAACCTGTCCTTATTACTCAAAAGTGATCTACAGATACAGTGCAATCTCTATCAAAATTCTAATGGTATTTTTCATAGAAATAGAACAAACAATCCTAAAATTTGTGGGGAACCACAAAAGGCCCCAAATATCCAAAACAGTCTTGAGAAAGATAAAGGTGGGGAGCCATCACCCTTGCTGATTTCAAACTGTATTACAAAGCTGTAGTAATCAAAACAGTGTGGTGTTGGCATAAAAACAGACATATAGGTCATTACAACAGATTAAAGAGCACAGAACCCATGCATATTTGGTCAATTAATTTATGACAAAGGAGCCAAGACTACAATGAGGAAAGAACAATCTCTCAATAAATGGTATTGGGAAAACTGGACAGCCACATACAAAAGAATGAGGCTGCCCCCTCTCTTATACCATACACAGAAATCAACTCAAAATGGGTTAAAGACTTGAATGTGAGACCTGAAACCATAAAACTCCTAGGAGAAAGCATGGGGAGTAAGCTCCTTGACATCATTCTTGGCAGTGATTTTTTGGATTTGACAGCAAAAGGAAAAACAAACAAGTGGGACTATATCAAATTAAAAAGCTTTTGCACAGTAAAGGAAACCATCAACAGAATGAAAATGCAACCTATGGAATGGAAGAAAATAATAAAGTCATATATCTGATAAGGGGTTAACATCCAAAATATGTAAAGAAGTTATATAACTCAATAGGAAGAAAAAAATAAAAGCAAAATCCAATTAATTAAAAATGAGCAAAGGAACCGAATAGACATTTTTCTAAAGATCTACAAATGACCAACAGGTATATGAAAAGTTATTCAAAATCACTAGTCGTCTGGGAAATGCAAATCAAAACCACAATGAGATATCACCTCACACCTGTTAGAATGGCTAAAATCAAAAAGATAAGAGAGAGGGCGCCTGGGTGGCTCAGTTGGTTGAGCGACTGCCTTCGGCTCAGGTCATGATCCTGGAGTCCCTGGATCGAGTCTCGCATCAGGCTCCCTGCTCGGCGAGGAGCCTGCTTCTCCCTCTAACCCTCCCCCCTCTCATGTACTCTCGCTCTCTCAAATAAATAAATAAGTCTTTAAAAAAATAAATAAGAGAGAACCAATGTTTAGGAGAATGTGGAGAAAAGGGAACCCTTGTGCACTGTTGGTGGGAATGTAAATTGACTAAGCCACAATGGAAAGCAGTATAGTGGATCCTCAAAAAATTAAAAATAGAACTACTATATGATCAAACAGTACGCTTCTGGATATGTATCCAAAAGAAATGCAGACAGGATCTTGAAGAGATAATCTGCATTTCTGTGTTCATTGTGGCATTAATTCACAGTAGCCAAGATACGGAAACAGCCTAAGGGCCTGTCAATGGATGAAGGGATAAAGATGGATTAAGATGATGTGGCATGTGTATATGAACATGAAATACTATTCATGTATGAGAAAGATGGACATCTTGCCATTTGTAACATGGATGGACCTTGAGGGCATTACGCTGTGAAATAAGTCAGACAAAGAAAAGTACCGTGTAGCATCACTTAATGTATGGAATCTAACAAATCAACTCAGAAACAGACTAGAATGGTGGTTAACGGGGCCAGGACTTGAGGGAAGAGGGGAGATGTTGATCAAAGAGTATAAACTTTCAGTTACAGGATGAGTAAGTCCCGAGGATCTAATGTACAACATAGTGATTGTAGTTGATAATATTTTATTTTATACTTGAAAGTTGTTAAGAGTAGATTTCAAATATTCTTGTCACAAAAAAGAAACGGTAATTATGTGACATGATTCAAGTGTTAGCTGTAGTGGTGATTTTGCAATATATATGTTTTAAATAACATTGTACACCTTAAAGTTACACATTGTCATATGTCAATTATTCATGATAAAGCTGGAAAAAATGCAATGCTACAGTAATTAAAAATGTGATATGACTCATGACTTGATAGGCAGATAAGTGAAAGAGTATAGAGCTTCCAGAAATAGCCTCAACACATGTAGGAATTTAGTGTTTGGAGAAGATGGTGTTTCATATCTCCAGGAGAAACATGGATTATTCAATAAATGTATTAGTATATGTGCTGCCGAAGTGAGCCCTCAATAAATGTATTAGAAAAAACTATTAGACATTTCTTAAAAATTTAGATGTGGGAAAGGCTTTTCTATGTATGATACAAACTGAGAAGCCATAAAAGTAATATTGATGTTTGTCTTTATAAAAGTAAATTTGTACATGGCAAAAACTGCCTGAAACAAAATAAAAAGTCAAGAGTTCAACTAGGAAGAATATTTGCAACTCATTGCAAATTAAAGTCTAATTTCCCCAATAGATAAATAGCTGTTTCAAGTCAATTTTAAAAATCCAAGAGTGAATAAAAACGTAGGTAAAGAATACGGATATAGTTTGCAGAAAAAGTGGCATTTAAATATATTATAAGAATATGAAAAATACAAAATAGAATTCATTCATTTCACAAACTTAAGCTCTACTGAGATATTTTTCTCCTGTCAGATTGGCATAGATCCGTGATTTTCAATTCTGGGTGCACATTGTAGTTACCTAGAAGTATTAAAAAAGATACTAATAACAGTCTCCAGGTCAAATACTCTCTGAGTGTGTCATCGACATTGTTACATCTTTTTTATTTTTTTTTATTTATTTTTTTTATTTATTTGAGAGAGTGAGCGAGCATGGGGGGGGGAGGGTCAGAGGGAGAAGCAGACTCCTCGCTGAGCAAGGAGCCCGATGCGGGACTCGATCCTGGGACTCCAGGATCATGACTTGAGCTGAAGGTCGCTTAACCAACTGAGCCACCCAGGCACCTGGCATTGTTACATCTTAAAAGATTCCTAGATGATTCTAACATGCTGCTAGGGTTTAGAACCACGGGCATAAATTTAAAAGCTTGGTGGCTTACTATGTTGATAAGAATAAAGGGAAAAAGTTGTCTCTCATGCATTGCTGTTATATTATGTGTAAATCTGTCCAACTTCTATGAAGGGAAATTGGCAGTATTTTCAAATTTACAAATGCATGCTTATCCTTTGACCTCATTCCCTTCTAGATATTTTCTTATACTTGCACAAAGGGCAACTTTGTACAAGATTACCCACTGTAGCATTATTTGTAAAGCAAAAAAACTAGAAATATTCTAAATGTCCATGGGTTAGGTAACTACTTAAACACATTATGCTAGCCCATTCAATTGAAGTACTGTCCTGCCAAAGAAAGCACAAGGAAGCTCTTTATGTACTGATATCGAATGGTTTCTAAAACATGAAATGAAAAAGCAGGGTACAGAAATCCATATTGTGCTACCATTTGTGTAAGAAGGAAGGAGGTGCATTTATTTGCTAATGAAGGTATAGGACATTATTGCAGAGATACACTAGAAGTTGCTAATTGCATTTGCCTCTGAGAAGAAGAGCTGGATGACTAGGGGCAGAAGTGGGTGGGAGACTTGTAAATTGCACAAGTAGTAAGTGATAGAGCTGGAATTTTGAATCTTGGATTCCAAAGAGGGTGTGTTTCCATCCCTCCTCCTCCTACAAATAACTATATACAAAGGCTTTCAAAATTCTTAAGACCTCTTTACTTTCCATTAGTCAGGTATAACTCTCTTTCATACAGTTCACAAATACCGTATATTGCAGTGTTTTCTTTAAAGTGTAGTACTTTGAGATACTTCAAACTTGAATTGAAATGAATTGTTGCCTGTCATTTTATTTCTTTAAAGCTCCAAACTAGTGGTTTTCTGCCAATTTACATCATCCAGTTTGCCCATAATTGCATTAATTTTTTTAGAGGAGGATATTGGGGAAAACAGCTTTTGTCTTTTATAGAAACATTAATTTTTTTTTTTTTTAAGGTTTCCGTGGGTGAACTACCAAGATGACAATCTCAACATTTCGATTCCAGTGTTTAGTATTCATGGCAATCATGATGATCCCACAGGGGTAATTATTGGGTTCTTACAGTTTGTTGTCACTTTAGTTTGTGGAAAGCATTCTTGTCCTTCCCAGAAATTTTTAGTCAAATTGAGTCAGAAAGTCAAGTTGACTTTGTATCATTTATATATATAAGCTTTTATACTGCTTTTTAGATAATTTTCTAAAATCTGGATTATAATTGGTGTGTGAGGTATGCTTTTATTTCATTAGTGCTGAAGTTAACAATAAGTAACCAGGAGTAGGAATGAATACCTAACATTTGTATAAAACTTTAGAGTTTACCTGGTGTTTGTGTCTCTTATCTCAAAATCTTACCTGTAGGAAATGATTTCTCATCAAAAGTTTTAAATCTAAATTAGATCATCTTACTGCCTGTTTGATGGGGAAGCAATAATAGAGGGTCCTGCACTTAAAATATCTTTTTGTTTTATCTGATCATTAATATCATAAATCATTAGTTGCCTAGTTTTTTTTTTTCCCATGGCTTAAGAGGTCTGCTTAATATTACAAAGCACTTAATTCAGGGCTGGTTTTTATTAATTAATTTATTTTTTAATGCTGGTCTTGAACTCATGCCTCTGAGATCGAGACCTGAGCTGAGATCAAGAGTGGGACATTTAAACAACTGAGGCACCCAGGTGCCCCTGGTTTTTATTTTTGGTGGCCAAGACATCGTAAGTTTTTTTTTTCCCTCAAGATTTTATTTATTTATTTGGGGTAGAGAGAGCGCGAGTTGAGTATGAGCAGGAGGAGGGGCAGAGGGAGAAGCAGACTCCCCACTGAGCAGGGAGCCTGACGCGGGGCTCGATCCCAGGACCCCAGGATCATGACCTGAGCCAAAGGCAGATGCTTAACCAACTGAGCCACCTAGGCGCCCCACATCATAAGTTTTGATGAAATGTTAACTGTGTATTTAGCACGTGGTTCCAGTTGCAGTAGGTCATTTGTAATTGAAGAAAGGTAGCAAATACTTTTGCTATTGTAATTTTGTTTTGAGAAGGCACTATCTTAATCTGTTTTGTTTTGAGAAGGCACTATCTTAATCTGTTTTAGTATATGGAATATACTTTAATAGGTAATAATGTGATATGTAGATTACTTCTTTTTAGATATACATTAATATTCTTTGAAAATATTTTGCCTAGGCAGACGCACTCTGCGCCCTAGATATTTTAAGTTGTGCTGGATTTGTAAATCATTTTGGACGTTCAATGTCTGTGGAGAAGATAGACATTAGTCCAGTTTTGCTCCAAAAAGGAAGCACAAAAATTGCTCTATATGGCTTAGGTAAGATGATTTTATTTTACTGTTTATGTCAATAAATAGTTGCTTAAACAACAACTGAAATCAAATTCTGGAATTAACTTTGTTGATGCATGGAAAAAAGTGAGGCCATTCTAATTATTCCTGATAAGTGACTATAAAAAATGATAGAAGGTTTTGGTTGAAATTTTTTGTGTTTAATAAGGACCACTACCCCTTGATACTTCTTTTAATAGCAGTTTTGGTTAAAAAAAAATTCCTTTAGTTTCTGTTGTTGATTTTTTTCTTTCTTTTAGACTCAGATATAGAATCCTGAATGTTAGAATTATAGAGTAATTTGAAAAGCTGCATTTTGGTATCTTGGAAGTCTTTGAAATGTCTGAAGCTTCACTGCCCAGTACAATAACTACCAGCTTCATGTAGATACTGAGCACTTGAAATGCGGCTGGTCTGAATTGAGATACGCTGTAAATATAAAATCACAGGAGATTTCCAAGACTTAGAAAAAAATGTAAAATACCTTATTAATATATTAGCTTAAATAAATTAATTTCACCTGTTTCTTTTTACTTGTTTTAATATGGTTATTAGAAAATTTAAAATTACATATTTGGCCTGCGTTAGAGGCTCTCATTGTATTTTTGTTAGACGTTGCTAGCTCAGAGCTGTCATCTGTAATGCTCAGAATATTTGCTTTATCAACATGGCTATCTTCAATTTATTTAGTGTCCAGTAGGTAAAAACCTATTTGCTAGGCTTGATTCCATATGAACAAAAAATCAAAGGATATTTAATTTAGAGTGCATTCAAAGTCTATTTGTTGAGTCTTCCTTGGATTAAGTTCAGCTTGATACTTTGTTTTATGAATGCTATAGCTTTGCTGTTTTTATTGTGTATAATTTTAAAAATTATATTCCATGTTAAATCATGGGCCCTGAGAGAAATTAGGAAAAATTTCACACTGTAGCCTTAACATAGTTTTTATATTTTTGAGTGATTTTAATATAATAGAAGCTTAGGAGACTTTATTTACTTCATTCAAGTCTCTGTGTGTATGTGTGTGTATATTTTATTTTTAAGATTTTATTTATTTGCCCAACTGAGAAAGAGCACAAGCAGGGGGAGCAGGAGAGGGAGAAGCAGACTCCCAGCTGAGCAGGGAACCTGACTGGGCACTCCATCCCAGGACCCTGAGGTCATGACCTGAGCCAAAGGCAGACACTTAACCGACTGAGCCACCCAGGAGCCCCTCTTTGTATATGTTTTTTAAAAGAATAATTATGATGGGTGGTTTATGTAAATACTTACCCTAGGGAACTTTTACAGTCTTTGTCCAGTTTTCATGATTTCTTTCTTTTTTTTTTTTAAGATTATTTATTTGAGAGCGAGCGAGAGAGAGAGCACAGTGGGGTGAGGGTCAGAGAGAGAAGCAGACTCTCCGCTGCGTAGGGAGCCTGATGTGGGACTTGACCCCAGGACTCCGGGATCATGACCTGAGCCAAAGGCAGACGCTTAATGACTGAGCCACCCAGGCACCCTCATGATTTCTAAAAAGTAGAAAAGCATCATGGTTATCTATATTTTAGAGAGAGGGAAAATGAGATCAGAGTGTTATGTCTGATTTCACAAGTGGTAGAGCAAGAAGTGAAATATACTTTTTCAAAAGATGCTAACAGGTATTTTAATCACTGCAGTGCTAGGGATCATATCTGCAGAAAATGGGTGATCTCCTACTTTCAGACTAAGCCAGATCCCAATATGCCTCAGGCACTGCCTGGAGCATTCCTCAGGTCATCCATTTTCTCCCAAACTCTCATTTCATCCTGTTCTTTTCTCCTTAACTGGATTCCACCCCCCCACCCCCCATTCTCACCCCAGCCCTCTCTCTACAGTTAACAGATTCCCACATTTCACGTTTCTTCTCTACTCCCGACCTACAGGGAAACTGACTGATCCCTAAGGTTCTGTGTCCCACACACTTCTCTCTGGCTTCTTACAGACTTTAAGGCAGAAGCAGGGGTAGGGGGGTGGGGGGAAGGAATCACTTATCCCCCTTCTCCCTGCTTGCCACTTCCTTTCCTGTCTATAAACACCCTGTCCCCCTTGAGGCTAATTGGCTAAACTGCCCTGCCCTTTCCCCTCAAATTTTTCACCTACCTACTTTCAGATTTTGTCAGTGTTCTCAAGGCTTCAACACCTAAGTAGGTCAACCTTCTAATGCCCTGGACTTTGTATGTCTTGACTTTTTTGTTTCCAGTTTATGTGTTCTGCATTCCACCATCTGTTCCATTGGTCACACTCTAGAAATTCTCTTTAAGAAGCTAGACTTTTTCCAGTTCTTGGCTTCTGCATTATTGGCTTTTCTTCCAGGGCCTTCCCTAATGACTGCATAAAGTAGCAACTTGTCCCCCCACTGATATTTGCCATCTTAGCATCCTTTTTCCCTTTTATGATATTTAAAAGTGGAATTTATGTATTTAGTTGTTTTTTTGGCCTTCTCCACTAGACTAAGGTGATCCTTTGGGGTACAGGAAGAATTATTTAGAAGTCATTATATTAATAAAAAGCATAATATCCTTATTTAAAAATATATATATAAGAATAGTGATCTGATACACACATTATAAAATAAAGATGTTAAAGAGAATGAGATAAAAAATAAATGTATTTAAGTATTCTCATCCTTTTTAACATTTCTAGTTTATAATGTGTATATTAGATCAAAAGTATGTATAATAAATAAAGGGATAGTGAAAAACAGTATTACTGGAAATTTTAATAAGAATTTAAGCATAGAAAACTTCAAATTTTCATGCCATGTTTTCCAGATTTTGAAGGTATGTATGCCTGGCATGGGAAACATTTTTTAAATTACAAGTGTCTTCTCAGCAGCTGTCATGCAAGAACCTGGAACACAACCATTTGTAAATAATGATTCCAGATTTCAAATATATCTCTAATAAGAAAATGAAATACTTGAAGAAACACATAATTTAGAAAGAAAACATTGATTTTTAAACCAAGAAACCAGTTTTAAAATAATGTCTGTTTCAGGTTCCATTCCAGATGAAAGGCTCTATCGAATGTTCGTCAATAAAAAAGTAACAATGTTGAGACCAAAAGAAGATGAGAACTCTTGGTTTAACTTATTTGTGATTCATCAGAACAGGTAAAAGTATTCTTTGGGAAAAAAATTTTTTTTTCTAAATTTTTGAGTCAAGTATTGAGGTTCCTCAAATCTCTGTTTCCAGGCTTCCATATTTCCATAAAATGTTCCTTATTCTTTGAAAGTTGTCAGTGCAGGATCATGCAAAACTTACATGTGCTTTGTGTGACTGCATTTTGAAATTGTTTCCAATAAATCGTATCTGTAAAGAATATTTATGACATATGGATAAGGCACAAGAATAACCATAAAATTGAATACTCTTAAATTCAGCAGAGAAGTAGAACATTACCAGTACATTATCCCATGCACTTCCTTGACCCCATCTCTTTCTATATACCCAGAGGGAAACACTATTTTTAATTGTATTTAATCAGTCTGTTGCTTTGCTTTATCATTTAATCACATCTATATCTTTAACGAGTATTTTGTTTAGTTTTGGTTAAACTGGAACCCTGCTGTGTATTTTGTAGCTGGCTTATTATTTTCCACATGATATTACTAAGATTCATCCATTTTGATGCTTAAAAGCATAATTAATTTTCACTGATCTGTACAGTTACAGTTTTTCTTGTGTTGGTGAATGTTTTGTGTTATTTCCAGAGTCTTGCTTTTTTAAACCTTTTTGTTGTGAATACTCTTACATGCATCTCCTGATGCATATATCAGGTGTTTTTCTAGAATATATTAAATGTAGCTAGATCAGCTGCCTTTTCGTAGCATTTTGAAGAAGTTTGATCTATTGGTAGGGTGCAGGACTGATTGAAAGGACGGAAGACTTGATGCAGGATGTATTGTGTGGTGACTCCAGTTAAAGTGTGGAATGACGGTAGTGATGGCAGTGAAACTGATGTGGAAGGGACAAACCTGAGAAGTTACAAGGAAGACTCCAAAGGGGTTTGGGCCTGATTGTATAATTTATTACTGAACAGATATTTATTCAGTGCAGAATACTCTGGTACTAAAGCCCACTAAGTGCCCCGTGAAAGAGAAGGCTTTACGAGGCAGCCTTATGTGCGCTCTCAAACAGTGGGTTTCAAAGGAGGAGGAGCAGGCCAGAGTTTTAGTAAGTGCGGTCTCCCTATAAGTTGGCACCCACTGGGAGTTTGTTCTTCGACTCGCTTAGGGCTTCCCAGTTCTGCTACCCTTTCTACTATCCCAAAGTAGGGAAAAGTCAGAAGGAAAAATCATAAGTGACTCCAAGAACTTCAACCAGAATGAGAGGTGGAATGGCAGCATCAGGAATGGGAATGGGTAGTATGATGTTGATAATGGTTAGTTGCTGGTGATGATAACATTGATCATTTGATGAAGGTGGTGTATGCCAGGTTGCTCCAGGGTCAAGGTCCCATTTTCCATTTTGTAATTAATACTTTGGGAAAAATACTTGGAGGGTATATGAATATCCTGTTTGGCCTTAAAATTTTGCCCACTAATTTTAACATCCTTTGGTGGATCTCATTTCCAGCAATGAATGCTGTGGTGTTGTAATTGTTGTTTTTTATTTTCCCTCATTCTTTTTGCATTTATTTATTTATTTATTTATTTATTATTTTTTATTTTATTTATTTATTTTTAAAGATTTTATTTATTTATTTGAGAGAGAGAGAATGAGAGACAGAGAGCACGAGAGGGAAGAGGGCAGAGGGAGAAGCAGACCCCCTGCTGAGCAGGGAGCCCAATGTGGGACTCGATCCCGGGACTCCAGGATCATGACCTGAGCTGAAGGCAGTCGCTTAACCAACTGAGCCATCCAGGCGCCCTCTTTTTGCATTTATTAATTGAAATTCTTCTATAAGGAAGATTTGTCCCTTCTTTCTCGTTTATTTGTTCATTTATTTATGTTGTTACGGACTTGAAGGATATTTATTTTATCCTTTGAGTTACAATCCAGTACTGTCAGGTTTTTTGTTGTTGTTGTTGCTCTAATTGTTCCAGTTTTGACCATTGAGAGTTCTTGTATTTTAGCCTCTTTGTCCTTTCATCATGCCCTCTTCCTTTTTATTTATTTTTGATCATGTCCTTCACTTTCTGGTACCACAAGATGCTCCAGGCTCATCTTGTATTTTGTACCCTAGCCCTGGAATCAACCACTTTTCCGTGGAGCCCTGATTGCCTTTTTTGGAGAACAGTATTTAGAAACCCAGATATGGCCGATAGATGTGCTTGTTGCAGCTGGGACTCTCTCAGCCCTCAGTGATCAGAGTTAAGGAAATATGTGTATATATCCTAACCTGTGAATACACATCTGTGTTTGTTAAAAACACACAGGCAAGCATGAGTTTGTAGTTATTCTAACCCAGCCCGACAGGGTTCATTTTTTTTTCTTCTCCCTTTTTTTATGTGGGAGTTCTTTCTCTAACAGAAACCTGGATCATATTATCTATAATATATTAATTTGTTCAATTTGGGTTGACATATAAGGTAATTTCAAAATTGCTGACCGGTACCCGTGAGAAACAAATTTGCCAACTAGTGTTTACATAAGCTATTTTAGTCTTTAGCCTTACTATATCTAGTTAAAACACCACTTCTGGACTTACTTAGGCCATCTCCTTTTCCCCCAGCCCCTTCAACATGATTATGCAGTTCTTTTGTAATACCGTTTGGCTCATTTGTCACCTTCTCCATTCTTACGTACTTTTTTATTGCTTTCATGGACTTTTAAAAAACAGGGTTTGTCCTAGTGAGTGACTTTTCAGGAGCCTTTTATATTTTACTTTATTTCCAATTTGTGTCTATACATGGGCCGGTTTCTTTCTCTGGCTGAAAAAGAAAGTAGACTCTGAAGTGGAAGAGCACCTTATCATACAAAATATTTCCATAGGGATGTTTTGGTCAACTTTTAAGTCACAAATCAGAGTCAGCCCACCAGCATAATCTTCCCTCTTCCATGGAGAGTCAGTGCTCTATGAAGGCACAGTTGCGTCCTATAGTATTCAAGTTATTCTGTGTTTCTTCAGTAACTGTGATTATGTCATACCCTAGATAGATGTTTTTTACATAAAAATATCCCTAGATACACGAGCCTGCAGCTTCTCTGATTTCACTTTCAGCTCTTCCTTGCATTCCTTCTGCTCTGCCATTCTCCTCTCCTTGCTGTCCTTGAACTCACTGAATACATTATCACTTCAACACCTCTGCCATCGATCTGCTGCAGGACTCTGTTCAGGACTCAGCCGTCTGCCGAGGACTGATCCTTTCTTCCCTTGCATGCTTGATCCCTCGTTGTGGTTCTCTGCTCATGTGTTGCCTGGCAGAGCGGCCTATCCTGACCACCCTCTGCATAGTAACATTCCCGTTTTGTGTCACTTCTCCCATTATTTCTCTTTATAGCACTTACCACCACCTGACAGATTATGTGTGAGTACACATGCACACACATGTACGTACTCCCCCACTAGCAAGGACTTTGTTCCCTGCTGTGTCTCCAGTATCTAGAAGAGGCCTGGGACACCTGGCACAGAGTAGACCTGCAGGAAATATTCTTGAATGAATGAATATTGATTTGCGTTAAGTGAATGTTAGGTTGAAGTATTTGATCACTTTTACTTAAATTCCCAGTGATAAAGTCAGTGTTAGGGAAAACTTCCTTCTTGTCTTTCCTCACTTTGGGTTTTCACGTATCTTTTAATAATGACAACTAATCTAGGTATAAAACCAGGGTTTGCAAATCTTCATACAATGTTTTATTTAATATTGAAAACTCATCTCTTATGTAAGACTGAAATTCTTTTTTTTTTTTTTAAAGATTTTATTTATTTATTTGACAGAGAGAGACACAGCGAGAGAGGGAACACAAGCAGGGGGAGTGGGAGAGGGAGAAGCAGGCTCCCCGCAGAGCAGGGAGCCCGATGCGGGACTCGATCCCAGGACCCTGGGATCATGACCTGAGCTGAAGGCAGTCGCTTAACCAACTGAGCCACCCAGGCGCCCCTGTAAGACTGAAATTCTTAACTCCCATTCTTATCAGTAAACAAACATGTTAAAAAATGGCTGGACATCTTTAGAAATTTGTTTTTATTCTACAAAGTTTAGACTTAACTCACTTTCATTTTCTGGCCGCCCCCCCACCTTACATATAGTCAAAGCGATTTATACATTTTCACTATTGATAGAGCTCGTGCTGCTGCTTTTCTGATTTCACTCCCAGCTCTTCCCTGCATTCATTCTGCTCAGCCACACTGTTGATGGAGTGCATGCTTTTCTGACTTTCCCTCTGTAAAGCCTTTTGCAATCTGCCTCTCAGTGTAGAATTGACCAGTTTCTCTCTTGCGGCTCCTACTTGTCTGTGTCCTGCAAGTTTGTAAACCTTTTGAGGGGAGGAATTAGGTGTTATCTTAGCACCCCTAATCCCTTGAATAGTTTCTGGCACAAATAAGAAATGTAATAAGGCTTTAATGAATGGAGAAGGAAAGATCTGTACAGCTTTACTTACTATGAAGTGTTTCTATATCTCTGGACATTTATATTTATTTTTTAAAATCTTGGTATAGGAGTAAACACGGAAGTACTAACTTCATTCCAGAACAATTTTTGGATGACTTCATTGATCTTGTTATCTGGGGCCATGAACATGAGTGTAAAATAGCTCCAACCAAAAATGAACAACAGCTCTTTTATGTATCACAACCTGGAAGTTCAGTGGTTACTTCTCTTTCCCCAGGAGAAGCTGTAAAGAAGTAAGTAATTGTTTTGTTTTGCAAATCAATTAAAATGAAATTCTTGCTATAATCATCCTACAGGTTCAAAGTACTGATGGTTTTTTATATGATAGATTTCTTTATGAAGATTAGTTATTTGATGTAGTCTTATTATTTTCCCAGATCTTAAAGCCATTTTCAACAGGATAGCGTCCCAGTAGTGTTAATGATTTTGCTGCTCATTAGACATATTCAGGGCTAACACTTTTACCAATTAAATTTCAAGTTAGAGTGCTATGGATGATGATTACTAATTTCACAAAGTCCATTTATAAACAAATTCACCTAAAGCCATTTAATTGAGATTTTTCTGGTTATAAATGCAACATTATAGCATATCTCATTTCTTTTAATTTTTTAGGGGAATTATATGATAAAGTAGTTAACAGTGATTAAGCCCAGTTTTTATAATGGATTTCACCTTTTGAATCCACTCAGATTTTGATTGTTATGATAATAATAGGTTTAAAGAATATGGTAGGATGTAAGTTTGGCTTTTTTTCTTCAGAGTTCTGCTAATTCATTTTATGCATGTGTGTGTACGTATATACTCACGCATAATCTATTTATGTGTGATGGTCTGTACCATCGATACTACTGTCATAGTCCTGGTAACATTATGTCCTGCCTACTGTCTGTCTGTCTTCCCTCACTAAAGTGTTTATTTGTTTAGGCAGGGAGGGATAAGTGGATTTTATTCTGGGGAAGAATGTTAACATTTTTTTCTGGTGATAAAACATTAAGTTGTTAAAAAAAATTTTTTAAGAGTATGATTTTATAGAGAAATATTTTGTAGGAACTTAGAGATACGATAATTTTGGTGTGCACATTTTCCCAAGAAAATTTACAGAGTGACTAGGCTTTCATTTCCCTCCTCATTTCAGACATGTCGGTTTGCTGCGTATAAAAGGAAGGAAGATGAATATGCAAAAAATTCCTCTTCACACAGTGCGACAGTTTTTCATGGAGGATATTGTTCTGGCTGATCATCCAGACATTTTTAACCCAGATAATCCTAAAGTAACCCAGGCCATACAGAGCTTCTGTTTGGAGAAGGTAATTCCTCTAGATAAAGGTCAATGAGATCTGCTTTAGCTGAGAGTTGATTTACATTGAATTAAATACTTCCGTAGAGTGGAAGAAGTCTTTGTACTTGTTACAGTCTCATGAAGCCCATAAGGAAGCACTGCTGTTCTATAAATGAGTTTAATTGTATCAAAGACATTTTTTTTAGTCTTGGAGATGAAAGAATGTTAAAGGTAGAAGAAACTTTGTTTAATTAAGCTCCCTCCCAGTTCCATTACTCTTCCTCAAAAACCTACACATAATCTTTTCTTTGTTTTTATACTGATTTGATAATTTGTTCATTTTATTTATGAAAGCAGGCGGTGGCTTTGACTGGGAATGGGAGGATACTGTGGAGGATGAGGAAAGCCTTAGCATCTCTAAAAATCTCTGTTAAGCATCCCTTTCACCCTGAAAAGTACCCCACATGAAATCTTTAAATGTGTCTGCTATGCGCCTTGTAGCTTCCACATAAGTCCCATACCTCACCTTCCATGCAGATTTGCCACCCCTGAACTTCTGAGAAATTCTAGAGCTGCTGCTGAAGTTGCGCAAATGCACTTGATAATATGTAAATTGACAGCTTAATACCATTAATTGCTTGTAATTCTTACAATTATCACTGATATTCATCGATCGCGCATATATTCTGGGCACTGTTGATAGCATTTTGCATTTAATCCACTCAACAGTGCTGTAGGTAGGGAGAGCCTGTCATCTGCATTTTATGGAAAGAATAACCGAACCTTAGATGAAATCACTCACCCAGTGTCACGGCCTTCCTGGCAACATGTAACTCACATAGCTGAAAAGTTGAAGAGTATGCTGGTTTCAAGAGGAGTAGACCCAAAAACTCATATTAAGACTGCAGTTTCTGTGTTTAGCCCCCATGGCACCCGCTCTGTAGGTTGTTGTCTGAAGCTTCACCCTGAGGACAGTATGTCCACCGGGTGGCCCCCAGACTCACCAAGTCCTTAGAGCAGAAAGAACCTGTTTTCCCAGTCATTCCAGATCAACTCCTAGCACTGCTTTCTGTTAGACTAAGGTCATGTGTGTGTCCTTGGGAGGTAGAAAATGGATTGATTGGTCAGGCCTATGTCAGGTTTCTCAGCCTTGACTCAACTGACATTTTAGACTGGGTAATCCTTTGTTGTGGGAGGTTGCATTGTAGGAGTTCAACAATGTCCTCTCTGACCTCTCCCCGCTAGTGTAGTGTCCTTCCTCCAAGTCATGACAATATTTTTATTTTGAGATTAAAGAAATGCTTGAAAATGCCGAACGAGAACGTCTGGGAAATTCTCGACAGCCAGAGAAGCCTCTTATACGACTGCGAGTAAGTCCTATGTAGATAAATTAAACTTTATTGATTTTCAGAGGATAGTACTACACAGTTTACATAATTTTTTTAAAAAAATTAGTAAGAAGAGTATATACAGTAATAAAAGCAATCACCATCTGGCACCAGAAATAAAAAAGCTGTCAGGATTTGATTTAATCATAGTTTGATTCTGATAAATTTGATTTTTTTTTTCTTATTTTTTTCATTTTCTGAATAGTCTGTTGTTTTGTTTAATAGGTTGGCCAAGTCTGACTCCATCTTTTACTCTCTCTCCCCTCACTCCCTGTGACCTCCTGCAGCTCTCTACTCTCACACTCTCCCCTCATCTGTTCAGTGAGGCCCCCCAATGAGATGGCACCCCCATATCTGCTCACCAGCACTCCTGATTTCACTTACCCTCTTCTGCTTGTTCTTTTCTTTGTTCTCCACAACACATCCTCTTAACCTACTATATGCAATGTATTTATTTTGGTTATTGTGTGTCCTCAACTACAAAACTGTAAGCTCCATGAGAGCATGGAACTTTGTGAATTTTGTTAACTAATGTATCCAGAGATCTCAGAACAGTTCTGGCAAATAGCAAGTGCTTGAGAAATATGGTGGAAAGAATTAAGTATTTTAGAGTATTAAAAAATTTAAAGAAATTGAAGCGCTTCCTATGCCTGGAAACCTACTTATTTGTTTCCATCATCGTATAAAAAAAGTAACAGGTCTCTTTTTTTTTTTTGTCCCTCTGCCTTTTCCTTCAATTAGTTCTGCACCTGTCTTTTATTTTCTTCCAAACCCCTCAAAATACATAGCCCTTCCTACTCATTTAACATTCTGTTTCTCAGCCCACTATAAACAAGGCTTAAGTAGAAAAGATGTTCAATTGTCAAAGTGAGTAGCTTGTTTTCATCTGGCTGAATCACTCTTTGGCTTTCTTATCTTCGAGTTATGTTTGATCTGTCCTCTTTCTTAGCCCTCTTTTCAGCCTAGGCATATGGCTTTAACGACCACCTATAGAGTGATGATGCCCACATCTTTACCTCCAGCTTAGACCTCCTTGTTGAGGTCCAAGAGCCACCCCCACCCCCACGCCCCAAAGCCTGGTACTCAAGGAGTAATCAAAACAGCACTGACATCACCTGGGAAACAATTACTGCTTTTTTTTTTTTAAAGATTTTATTTATTTATTTATTAGAGAGCGAGTGAGAGAGAAACAGCATGAGAGAGGAGAGGGTCAGAGGGAGAAGCAGGCTCCCCGCTGAGCCGGGAGCCCGATGTGGGACTCGATCCCAGGACCCTGGGATCATGACCTGAGCCAAAGGCAGTCGCTTAACCAACTGAGCCACCCAGGCGCCCAACAATTACTGCTTTTATGTATTTATTTATTTACTTATAGAGAGGGAGGGGGAGAGGGAGCGAGAGGGAGAAGCAGAGGGCAAGGGAGAATCCCAAGCAGACTCCATGCCTGGTGGTCAGCCCAGTGAGGGACTCGATCTCACAACCCTCAGATTGTGACTGGAGCCAGAATCACAAGTCAGAAGCTTAACTGACTGAGCCACCCAGGCGCCCCTCATGTGGGAAATTTTTTAAAATGCAGAATCTCAGGCCCTATATCAGACCCACTGAATTGCATTTTAACAAGATCCCTAAGAGATTTGTATGCACATTAAAATTTGAGAAACTCTGGGATATATAGTGTGAAGATAAAGGGTATAGTTGAGAGCCAGAATGCCTGGGTTACTGTATGACCTTGAACAGTTGGATCTTTTGTCCCTTGGTTTGTACCTCGTAGATTTACAAGATCAAAATGAATTAAATATTACCTGTTGCACAGTAAGTAATCTGGTCCTTTCAGTCTATCCCATTGTCATTGCTGAAGTTGAACCCTGATTTTCTCTTATCTGGCCTATAAATGCAGCTTCCTTCCTGACTCTGCCTTCAGTTTCTCCCTCCCCCCCACCTCTAGCCTCTCCACACTAATGCCAAAGTCATCTTTGTAAAAAGACTTTGTAAAACACAGTCTTGCATGTCTTTCCTGCTGAAAATGACTTAATGATCCCCTAGTGCTAATAGGAACAAGTCTTGCATGGCATTCAAGGGTTTACATGACCTGGTCAAAACTGACCTCTTTGGCTTCTACCTCCTTTTTCTGCGAGAACCTACTAAGTTCCAGCTATATTAGACTAAAAGTTACTGTTCCCTGGGTCCAGTGGAGTTTATTTCACTCTTTTGTACCTTCGCCCATGCTGATCCTGCTGTGTGGAATGTGCTTCTCTCCTTCCATAGCATGTTCTTCAACATCCACTTAAAGCTTTCCCCTTTTCCAAGAGCCTGTTTTGACCTCCCTTCAGAATCAGTGCTTCTACCTTTGTGCCTTCGGTCTGCTTTGTATGTACTTGTTAAGTACCATTACCATTTTGCTTGTACTTATGTATTTACATGTTTGTCCTCCCAGTCAGCTTGTGAATTTCTTGACAACCAAGATTATACTTCTTTATGGCTGTATCCCTGGCCCTTAGCAGAATGCCTAGCACATTGTGGACTCCTCAGTAAAGTTTGCTTAGTGAACGAGTTTTGTGACTCTTGGGAGCAGAAAATTTTACAAATCAACCTAAGCTGGAGTATCATTGATAAATGTATAGAAGAGTTTTGGGGAGACCCAATAACCTGAGCATTTAGCATTTTCTGTTTTATAACATGGTTGCTGTAGAGATGTAATACATAGTTGCTTTGGGAGAACCACATAGTTCTCTTTATCTGGGCAAAAGATCCCATGTCCGCCTAATACCATTAGAACCAAGTACAGTTAAATAGAAAATTGACATTCCTTTTGCTAAACACAGTGAATTATTAAATCATTCATGAAAAAGAGTAGGTGTTTTCATTAGTAATAGTTCAAAAGTACATTGTATCAACTAGGGGGCTCTCACTAATTTTATGATTCAGTAAACAAATACTTTTTGAGTACATTTTGTTCTGCATGCTGGGGGACACAGTGATGATAAAACAGAGGAGGTTTTGAATTTATGGGGCTTATGGGAGGTGGAGGTGTGAGGAGAGACATAAAAAATAGGTAGCAGCAAAATGCCAGCCAGTGCTAAGTGTGATGAATAGTGTAAACTGGGTGGAGGTTAGGGGAATTTGGATAGGCCGGTGATGCGGTACGATGCTGGTTCCCAGAGTCTGTTTTTAGAACAGCTAGTTTAGGGAAATGATTATTACCTCTTGGGAAAAAAAAAATGTAGTATGCATTTCTCTTTGGAAAGGTCTCTGTATGACTATAAATTTCTTAACTTAGAAAGAGCCTGCCTTGAGAGGGACTGTGACTTCTAAATAGATACTGTGCTTTGAAGGTAATCATTTCTCAAAGCTAACACATTGGTTTCTTTTCCTGCATGGCTTTTCCAGCATTTCTTTGTTAGTGTGAAAGTATATCCCTAAGATGATAGACCAATTAACTAAGCATCTAGGGCTGGCATTTTATTTTAGGAGAGAATTTTCTTTCTGTTCTGAAAGTTTAAGTATTTATGTTTAGAAATCTCACTTCCTTTCCTGGTAGTACTCCCAGTGCCTAGGCTTTTATCTTAATGTTATCATAGGGGGATGTAAACATTCAGACCTTGTGGGAATTCTTGATGTATCTTGGGTCCATCGTGCAAAATGTCTCGTGTAAACTCATAAACCTTTGAAGCTTTGTTTTCTCAACAGAATAAAAGGTCTAACACCATCATGATCTTTAACATAAATTGTAGAACATATATTAGCTTTAAAGTATTGAGCATAAACATAAATAATGAAATTGGTAAACTGTTCTAGGCCTTAATAGCTTATTTTGTATTTCCAGGTGGACTATAGTGGAGGTTTTGAGCCTTTCAGTGTTCTTCGCTTTAGCCAGAAATTTGTGGATCGTGTAGCTAATCCAAAAGATGTTATCCATTTTTTCAGACATAAAGAACAAAAGAAAAACATGGGTAAGCTAGTTATTTTCACAGATTAAAAAATGCTTTTTATAGGGTTTACAAAAATCAGTCTTTAGTAAAAGAAATAGAAAATGATGAAAATATTTTTATATGATGATTTCTAGTATCTTAAGCTGGCAGTTGGAATAATTAAATCGCATGTCTTCTAAAAATTAGCAGTCATTTTAAACCTGTGGATAACAGTAAAGAAAGGGAAGGCTTTCTCTGGAGATGTAATTTTTAAAAACAGTACTGCTGAGTAACAGTGCACAGAGACTTTAAAGATTTATTGCTCAAAATATGTATTATTGACTATACATTATTAGTGTTCAGAGAATATACTCAAATTTTGCATCAAATACTTCAACTTTCGAGTATATAGGGTTTAGGAAGACTGCAGTCTTTTGGAATAAGAAGTATCTCATAGTTTGATGTTTCTCATGATCAGATAATTAATTCCTAATTAAATTTCATAAAAACTAATTGCCCTTATTTTAAGTGCGTTTATAAAAATAGGCCATCCAGCTGAAATAATGCTTTTTATAAGAAATGTTGATCATGTTAAATATAGAGCCTTTTCTTAAAGCTATTAAGTCAGAGAATTTTTATAGAAAAATATGGCCCTTGTTTTATAGGTAAAGCTACTTAGGTTTTTTTTATTAATAAGCTTCGATTTTCAGTGTCAAATTGTGACCAAATTCTGTGTGCTGTTAACTCAACCTGAAACATTCGTTCAGATATTTAAATGGAACTCATAAAATACTCTTAGGAAAAAATCCTTATCAGATAATTATTTTCTTATGCTATGAATTTTAACTAATTACTCATTGATAGTGGTTTACTTTAATTGTCCATCCTTATCAGTCCCTTGAGATTTTATGGGTGTAGTGTTCATAATAATACAGAATATAGAACTGGTACGTTGTTGCTTGAGTTTCATACATAGTCAGTTTTGTTCTAATGATTCCTTTTTGGTTTAAACATAAATTGCTAAGTGGAAACAATAACCCTTTTGCGTGTTTTATTGAAAGCATTTTTTGTTATTTTGGTCAGCTCTACTTCTCAAGTACCTGTGTGACATTGTACAATTTACATAAGCTCTCTGTTTGATCTTCTTGCCTGTGAAATCAGGATAATGACTGAGCCTGCCTCATAGAGTCGTGGTGAGGATTATATGATACAATGTGTGTAAATAGTCTAAACATAGTATCCGGCATCGTAAAATGTAGTGATGGTACTTAGGAAGTTGTATTAATTCTACTGTCTTGAGATTTGAAAAAGATTTCCGTTCACTTGTCTTCAACACTTTGCAAGAAACACACTGAACGTTGTGCTTCTTAACCCACCAGGCCATGGCACATAGTTTTCCCTCTGCCTCAAATAGCTTTTTCTTTTTTTCCTGTTTTGCTTAGTGAATCTTATTCATTTGGCAAGTCTTGATTCAAATGATAGGTGCATTTGATACCTGCACATTATTTTCAACCTTCCCTGAGAAGAATTAGGTTATTTCTTCTATGTGTGTCATACTCTCTGTTTTTACCTCTCGTAGCATTTCCCACCTTTATTGTAATCATTTGCTCTTACGGGCAGGGATCCTGTCTTTTCACCATTGTGTTTTCATGGCCAGGTCCAACATCCGCTAGACAGTTAATATTTGTTTTCCTGACAAAGATTATCAGCAGAGTAGGTCCTGGACCCTCAGCTTCTTGGCTTCCCACTCTGTACTCATTGTATTCTTTACCTGCTATGTGTGAGACAGTTCTCCTGCTTAGGAAAGCAGCAAAAGTGCTGTAAGCATACATCCCATTTGTCTCACAGAATATTAAAAAGGCCTGAGATTTAATTAAATGAATAATTTCTACAGTTTCATCAAGGACATTCTTTTTTTTTTTTTTTAAAGATTTTATTTATTTATTTGAGAGAGAGCATGAGAGGGAGGAGGGTCAGAGGGAGAAGCAGACTCCCTGCCGAGCAGGGAGCCCGATGTGGGACTCGAACCCGGGACTCCAGGATCATGACCTGAGCTGAAGGCAGTCGCTTAACAACTGAGCCACCCAGGCGCCCCATCAAGGACATTCTTAAGTGAAACTGGCTTTCTTTGTTTTGCTTTGAGCTGTGCGGATGTGGTGGTGAGTGTTGTACAGTTCCAAGCCATTGCCTTGACTTATAATAAGGAACCAGCGGTTGTACCCACAATTGCTTTTGTATCATCAGGGCAAGTGGCAATGTAGCGGAACAGGTAAATAGCATCTTGGTGTCGTTACGAAAGTTTTGGCCCTGAGCATTCCCTGAAATGGTCTTGGAGAACAGAGGTCTGAAGATCACCCTTTGAGAGTAGCTATAGGAGCCAAGACTTGGAGATAGGAAAAGAAATACACATTTTGAGGAAAAGAAATACACATTTTGTGGAAAAGACTGCGGCTATTAGCAATAATGCCATGTTTTTGCCTCAAAATTTGCCACGTTGAGCAAGCTGATCATTAATCCAGTTTGGCCATACCTCCTGTACTGAACCAAACCTGCCATGAGTTGGGGCACTTTTACACTGTCACAGAAGCTAATATTTTTCCACGGACTTCTTTTTTCTAGGAGAAGAGATCAACTTTGGGAAGCTCATTACAAAACCTTCAGAAGGAACAACCCTAAGAGTAGAAGACCTTGTAAAACAGTATTTTCAGACTGCAGAGAAGGTAATTTCTTAGTTACAGCCTACATGTTGAAGGATGGCTCTCTGAGGATAACTGACTTTAATTTGGGATATGTACAATTGATATTTCAAACAAAAGGGATCCTCACAATGTTCCCATGAACTAAGTGGGACAGCAATTAATTATATTCACTTCTGATTATTCTTCATCAAGAAAAATCAGTGTTTAATTAATGGTGTTATTATTGTGGCTATTACTGTTACTGTTGTTTTGCTCTTCCTTTTTATCTCTACTGCATGTTTTTTTTTAAAGATTTTATTTATTTGAGAGAGAGAGAGAGAACATGAGAGGGGGGAGGGTCAGAGGGAGAAGCAGACTCCCCACTGAGCAGGAAGCCCGATGTGGGACTCGATCCCGGGACTCCAGGATCATGACCTGAGCTGAAGGCAGTCGCTTAACCAACTGAGCCACCAAGACGCCCTCTACTGCATGTTTCTGAATCCAGGATTTACCTCTCTTGCATTTAGATGTAATTTCAGAACTACTTTATTAAGACAGACACAGGATGGTGAGGCTACTTTCATTGTCGTGAGCTTGTGCCACTTTAAGATCTGGTTCTATTAATTGCCTATTACTGCTGAAACAAATTTCCACATAAAACTTAATAATTGAAAATAACACACATTTGTTATCTTACAGTTCTGTAGGTCAGAAATCTGACACCAGTCTCACTGGCCTAAAATTGAGGTGTTAGCAGGGTTGTGTTCCTTTCTGGAGACTCTAGGGGAAAATCCATTTCCTTATCTTTTCCAGTTTCTAGAGGTGTCCACATTTCTTGGCTGATAGTCTCCTCCTTCCACCTCCAAAGCCAGCAGTATTACATTTCTCTGGCCATTTTCACCCAGTCTGATCTCCCTCTAGCTCCCTCCTTTGGCCTCCCTCTTCCACTTTTAAGGATGCTCACGATTACACTGGGCCCACCTGCACAGTCCCTGGTAATCTCCTGATTGCACAGCCAGCTGATTAGCAACCTTAATTCCATCTCTAGCCAGTCGTAGTTTTCCTTTGTCATGTAACATGTTCACAGCCCAGAGATTAGGAAGTGGACATCTTTAGGGGGCTGTTACTCTGCCCACTACACTGGTTAACCTAATCTCTTAATCATCAGCTACCATTTCGGGACTCTACATCACAACCACTCAGTCCTCTGCATTCCCACCTGTCTTAAACACTACTCCCATTTCTTATTTTTACTTGACTTTTTCTGGCTCATAAAATTTATTAGTAGGCTTACTTACTGTCTGTTGTTTTGTTTTGTTTTGTTTTCCCTTCAGCAACTAGATAACTTTTTTGTCTTTTCCCCCTGGTAGCATTATACTCTAATTTTCCTTGCTCATATAGAATTATTTGGTAAGGAATAGATACTGATTTCTGCATCCAGTGATTTTGTACCTCTTTTACAGAATGTGCAGCTCTCACTTCTAACAGAAAGGGGAATGGGTGAAGCAGTACAAGAATTCGTGGACAAGGAAGAAAAAGACGCCATAGAGGAATTAGTGAAATACCAGTTGGAAAAAACACAGCGATTTCTTAAAGAGCGTCATATTGATGGCCTAGAAGATAAAATCGATGAAGAGGTAACCAATTTGGGGTGGAGAAGCTAGTTAGACGCTCTCTCCTTAAGAGTAGCTTTGACTTTTCTTTCTATTAAACCACTGTTTAACTTCTTTGATTTGTTTAGTTTCCTCATCTGTAAAATTGAGTTCGTAAAATGAGGATTAAAGTAGAAAAGGTCTAGAACAGAATCTTAAACATGATTGAAATCCATTAAATGTTAGCTTTGTTCTCCATAGATAGGATCTTCTCTTGAAAATGCTTTAAGAGGAACCTTACAGGATGAAAACTTCCGTTCTTTTCAATTTTTTAGTTAGTTTTGTTTGAGATTTTGAATTTCATCTAGAAATTCAAATTCATCTCTAAGCATAAAAGCAGTGGAAGGATCAGAGAAGCTCTTTAGGTTTGACTGCGTAGAAATTGTAAATGTTTGCATGTCAGATTATCAACCAAAATGTACTGACATGGAGAACATACTTGTATGTGGGCAGAAGAAAGGTTGATACTCATAATATTGAAGTACCTTAGTAAATGTTAAGAAAAGTAGTAAACATTTCAGTAGAAATAATGAACCAAGACATGAATAAATGGTTCACAAAAGAAAAGCAAATGGTAATAAGCATATGAAAGTGGTGTTCAAAGGAACTCAGATGTATTTTTTGTCAGAGTGACAGCAATTTGAGAAAAGTATTTACTGTGCTGCTATTGGGAGTATCAGGTTTGAGCTGCTGGCATTGAAAGGCAGATTGTCCGCGGTTATCAAGAGGCTTAGGATTTCTCCTTTAACTCAGCCCTTTCCCAAGACAACAGTGAGGTGCAAATCTGTGCATGGAGTAATTTATCTAAGTGTTGCCTGCAGTGGGAAAATTTGGAAAATGTTTTGATGAAGTAAATGTTGACACATACACACTAGATACTGTGCAGCTATTAAAAATAACACTTTTGAAGAACGTGGAGAAATATTTTCAATGCTACGTGGGGAAAGAACGCCATAGATTTAAAACTGTATACACTCTGATTCCAGTGATTTTTATTTTATATGTGAGTGTGTGTGTACGTGCAAAGAATGGAAAAAAATATTACAAACATTATCATTGGTTATATTCAGGTAATGGGATTATAGGGGATCATTTTCGGTATCTTCTAGATTCCCTCTGAGCAGAACAAAACATTATTTTTAAAACTCAATCCCTTTGATTTTGATGTTAGTGCCTTTAATTAGTCAACATGGTTCTCTTAAACCTTATGATGTCAGTATGCAACTAGTAATATTCCATGCCAAGTACACTGGGTATATGGGGTTCATAAATTTTTGGCAGGGATGCATTTCTCCATTAAGTACCAGAAATAAAACGTGATCATCCCACTCAAATGTAAATATAAAACTATGAGACTCCTAGGAGATAACATAGGAGAAAATCTAGATGACCTTGGGTGTGGCAATGACTTTTTAGATACGACACCAAAGGTATGATCTGTGAAAGCAGGAATTGATAAGCTGGACTTCATCAAAATGAGAAACTGCTCAGTAAAAGACAATGTCAAAAGACTGAGAATACAAGCAAGAGACTTGGAGGACAAAGTATTTGTAAAAGACACATCTGGTAAAGAAATGTTATCCAAAAAATACAAAGAACTCTTAAAACTCAGCAGTAAGTGGCGCCTGGGTGGCTTCTTTGGTTAAGCGTCCGGTTCTTGGTTTCTGCTCGAGCCCTGCGTCACTCTCCGTGCTCAGCACAGAGTCTGCTTGTCCCTCTCCCTCTGCTCCTCCTTCCTCTCTCTGTCTCTCTCTCAAATAAATAAAATCTTTAAAAAACAAAACAAAACAAGATTCAGCAATAAAAAACAGGCAACCTGATATAAAAACAGACCAAAGACCTTAATAGATACTTCACCAAAGATTTACAAATGGCAGGTAAGCATATGAAAACATGCTCTATATCATGTCATCAGGGAATCCAGATTAACAATGAAATATGCCACTATGAACCTATCAGAACGGTCAAAATCTGGAATACTGACACAACACCAAATGCTGGTGAGGATGTGGACAACAGGAAAGCTCACGCATTGCTGGTGGAAATGCAAAATGGTACAGTCACTTTGGAAGGCAATTTGGCAGTTTCCCAAACAACTTAATATACTCTTACCATATGATCCAGCAGTCGTGCTCCTTGGTTGTCTACCTAAAGATGTTGAAAAGCTTATGTTCACATAAAAACCTGCACACAGGTTTATATAGCAGGTTTATTCATAATTGCCAAAACTTGAAAGCAACCAAGATGTCCTTCGGTAGGTGAATGGGTAAGTAAATTGTGAAACATCCAGAAAAGGGAATATTATTTAGGCCAAGAAGAAAGGAACTGTCAGTCCGTGAAGAGTCATGGAGGAAACTTAAATGCATATTACTAAGTGAAAAAACCAATCTGAAAAAGATTGTATGATTTCAAGTATACAACATTCTGAAAAAAAAGCAAAACTATAGAGACAGTGAGATCAGAGGTTGCAGGGGTTTAGTGAGGAGCAAGGAAAGGGATGAATAGGTGCACAGAGGATTTTTAGGGCAGTGAAACTGCTCTGTATGATACTATAATTTAGGTGGATACATGTCATTATACCTTTTTCCAGACTCCTAGCTCACCAAGAGTGAACAAAATATGGACTTTGGGGGCACCTGGCTGGCCCCATCATTGGAGCATGCAACTCTTGATGTCGGGGTTGTAAGTTTGAACCCCATGCTAGGTGTAGAGATTACTTAAAAATAAAATCTTAGGGGCGCCTGGGTGGCTCAGTTGGTTAAGCGACTGCCTTCGGCTCAGGTCATGATCCCAGAGTCCTGGGATCGAGTCCCACATCGGGCTCCCGGCTCGGCGGGGAGCCTGCTTCTCCCTCTGACCCTCTCCTCTCTCATGCTGTTTCTCTCTCGCTTGCTCTCTAATAAATAAATAAATAAAATCTTTAAAAAAAAAATAAAATCTTAAAAACAACAACAGCAATAGACTTGGAATTTGGGTGATTATGATGTGGCAATGTAGGTTCATCAGTTATAACAAATGTACCGATTCTGCTGGAGGGAGGTTGATAATAGGGGAGTCTATGTATGTGTGGGGCTGAGGGGCATATGAAATCTCAGTACCTCCTTCTCAGTTTTTTTGTGAACCTAAAACTACTCTTAAATTAAAAAAAAAACAAACAGATAAACACAAAAGCAAATAACTTAAGCATCCCCACCTGGAGAGTTGTCGGGACTCCTGAGAGGGTGCATAAGGGATGGGGGGATGTAGCTAAGAGCATGGACTCTGGACCAAACCACCTGTGTTCAAAATCAAAACCCTTACTACCTGTATAACTACCAGTGAGTTTCTTAATCTCTCTCCACCTCTTTTTCCTCATCTGTAAAATGGGGGATAATAATAGAAACTCCTTCAAGATTGTTGTGAGGATCCAAAGAATACATGTGAAGTCCCAGAACACTGGCAGCACATGGTACCTAGTCAGTATTTTTACTCTGACTCATTTCTGCAAATGACTTAGCACTTTTGGAATGGTATATACCACCTAGAGCACTATTACATACTATGCCATTTTAAAAAATAATTTTTATCCCTTCTACCAAATCATAACAAATATACTGTCATTTCTTTTAGCTTAAACAACAAAAAAAAGCCCTCTTCACTTGCATTTCCCTTTAGCTACTACTCATCTTCTTTGTTTCTCTTTTATAGCAGAATTGCTTCAGAGTTTTCTGTATTTGCTGCCCTGATTTTTCTCCCTCACTTTTCCCTTACACCCATCATCTGGGGGTTTTGATCCATCATTCCAGTGAAGGTGCTCACATTGAAGTCACCAGTGACCGCCATTGCTAAATCCACTGTCAGTTCATCTTAAATCTTCCTTGAACTCTTCTTGAAATCTTTTTCTCTTTGGTTTTAGGACCCCACCCTCTTCTGCTTTTCTTCCTGCCTCATGGTGCATATTCTCAGTTTCTCTTGTTTATTGCATCTCTCCTGTCTCTTAAATTGGGAGTCCCCAGAACTCACTCCTTGGAGCTCTTCTTCAGCTACATATTCCCTTTGTAATCTCATCCAGCTGCCTGGATTTAAATTCTATCTGTTTTGTGGTGATTTTCAAAAGTCTAGCCCAGAGCTCTCTCAGCTCAAGATTTCTGCAGTCAGCGGCCTGCTAGACATTTCTACTTGGATATTTAATGGACACCTCAAACTATTAACATTCCCAGTCTGAATTGCTGATTTTCAGCCTTTGCTCTATGTGGTGGTTCTCTTTATGTCACCTGGATCCTAACTGTCTAGAAGTCCTTGGCATTACTCAGAATATATATAGAATCTGACCTCCTCTCTAGTCTTCATCACTACTAGAGGTCCATCGCATTGCCATTTCTCACTTAGAGTATTCTAATAGCCTCCAAACGCGTCTCTCTTTTTCTGCCTGTACCCCTCCTCCACCCCCCCCATTCTGTCCTCAGTTCAGCTGTCAGTGATACTAACATATTTCAGATCAAGTCACTCCTGCCTTAAAAAAAAAGTCCTTACAGTTTTTTTTTACAAGGCCCTATTCAGTCTAGCTTTTTGTTACTTTCTTACCCTCCTATCATCTTGAGCCACAGCAACCTCCTTGCTATTTCTTAAACATACCATGCATTCTGGTATGTTAAAAAGATTTTTTTAAAAGATTTTTTTAAGAAGATTTTATTTATTTATATATATATATATAGCAAGGGAGGGCCAAAAGGAGAAAAGAAGGAAAAAGAATCTCAAGCAGACTCCAAGCTGAGCATGGAGCCCAACGTGGGGCTCGATCTCACCACCCTGAGATCATGACCTGAGCTGAAACCAAGAGTCGGACACTTAACCAGCTCAGCCACTCAGGCACACCTCTCCCAGTGCCTTTATGTACACTTTTTCCTTTGATTAGAATGTTTTCTCCTTGTTATCCAAGACTCATTCCCTTTGCTCATAAATTACCTTCTCATTGCGGCCTTGCATGATCATTCCGTTCAGATGTGACCTCTCATCAGTATTCCTCACCCTCTTCCTGCTTTATTTCTTTCTGTATACTTACTGTCTTTTGCAAAGCGTTCACGGGTTCAGATATTTGAACATTGAACAACTCAAGACTCCACTGAGCATACTCATTTAAGGTTTTTATTTAAAGGCAAAAGATATGGTGCATCAAGGAAAAGAGTATGGGCAGGCATTAGAGACCTGTGAGAAGCCAGACATAAGATCTCATGTCCTCATTTGCACAGAGTGGTCCCTGGATTGAACACACCAAGATTTGTGCAGAAGTTCCCAGGGAATCTTTTATGCCCCTCTGGTCTCATAATCAAGCCATGCTTCCAACTGGTTATGCAGGTTGAAAACCATCAGTAAACAAACATCAGTAAATAAATGGCTCCCCAGAGATGACAGAGCGTTCTTAGTCTAGCTGTAAATTAACTCAGTCTGACCCAACTTCTAAAACAATATAACTTCTTATTTTGTTTTTGTTTATTGGCTACATACACAGGCACACAATCCTAAACTCCGTGGGGGCAGAATTTCTAACTATTTTGTTCATTGTTGGATTCTCAGTTCCTACAGTAGTGCTTGGCACATAATGGGTGCTCAGTAAAGAGGTGCTAAGTAAATTACTAAACAAATAGAGGTTTTCCCTAATTACATAACTACACTATAAGAGCCTGTTGGGCAGGAATTAAAAAAAAAAGAATCTCTAGTTTCCCTTTTGGTTCCAGGACCATCCATTATCAGCAAACAGTAAACATTTAGTAGTTGACTTGATAAAATGATTTTCAGAGTCCCACCCACTTCAGATACTATTTTTTTAAAGATTTATTTATTTATTTTAAAGAGAGTGCACACATGAGCAGGGGGAGGGGCAGAGAGAATCTCCAGCAGACTCCCCACTGAGTGCAGAGCCCTATGTGGGCTCCATCTCAGGACCCTGAGATCATGACTTGAGCTAAAATTAAGAGTTGGGCGCTTAACCTAAAGAGCCACCCAGGTGTCCCCAGATACTATTTTTAGAGAGCCTCCTGGATGTCTTACAGCCTAACATCTAAGAATGATATGAGCCATGTAATAAATATTTCAAGCCTCTGAAAGAAGAGATTTTTGTTTTTAACTATTTTACTAAAGTATGACACTCATAGGTATCAGAGTTTTTTCTTTTGCAGTCTAATAGACCCATTTTTCAGTGACATGGAACATTTTGGCAACTGGTAATCCAGTTTTGCTTAGGGACAATATATATATATTTTTAGAGTACAGTTCTGACATTTTAATGTAAGTCACTAGGGAAGTATGATTTCTTTAATCAATCAACAAAACTGTACTTAAATTTCCAAGTTTTTGGTGTACTCTTGAAAACAGTATGAAGGTTCCTCAAAAAGGTAAAAATAGAACTACCCTACTACCCAGCAGTTTTGCACCACTAGGTATTTACCCGAAGGATACAAAAATATGGATTTGAAGGGGCACATGCACCCTGATGTTTATGGCAGCATTATTAACAATAGCCAGACTATGGAAAGAGCCCAGATGTCCATCGACTGATGAATGGATAAAGAAGATATGATATGGTGTGTACACACACACATACATATATATATGATGGAATATTACTCAGCCATCAAAAAGAGTGAAATCTTGCCATTTGCAGCAACATGGATAGAGCCAGAGTGTATTATACTAAGTGCAATAAGTCAGAGAAAGACAAATACTATAGGATTTCACTCATGTGGAATTTAAGAAACAAAACACATGAACATATGGGAGGCAGAGAGAGAGAGAAACTGTAAGAGACTTAACGATAGAGAACAAACAGGGTTGATGGGGGAGGTGGGTGGGGGATGGGCTAGATGGTGATGGGTATTAAGGAGGGCACTTGTTACGATGAGCACTAGGTATTATATGTAAGTGATGAATCACTAAATTCTACTCCTGAAACCAATATTACATTATATGTTAACTAACTAGAATTTTTTTATTATTTTTAAAATATTTTATTGTTATGTTAATCACCATACATTACATCATTAGTTTTTTTTTTTTTTTTTTTATTAAAGATTTTATTTATTTATTTGAGAGAGAGAATGAGATAGAGAGCATGAGAGGGGGGAGGGTCAGAGAGAGAGGCAGACTCCCTGCTGAGCAGGGAGCCCGACGTGGGACTCGATCCCGGGACTCCAGGATCATGACCTGAGCCGAAGGCAGTCGCTTAACCAACTGAGCCACCCAGGCGCCCTACATCATTAGTTTTTGATGTAACTAACTAGAATTTAAATAAAAATTTGAAACAAAAAATTCCCAAGTTTTATGTTATAATGGAAAGCATTTCTTAATCAGTTGTAGCCCATTGTTTTATATTTCCGTGATAGGACTAAGCAACATTTTTGATTTACTGTTTTAACACAGGTACGCCGTTTCAGAGAAAACAGACAAAAAAACACTAATGAAGAAGATGATGAAGTTCGAGAGGTAATTTCTCTGTAAATTACTATGCTTCTGTGTCAGTTTGTTAAGCTAGAATGACTAGTAGGTTTGTTTAGAATAGTCGACCTTACTTTGGCAGATAGGACTGAGCAGGGATTGGCTGAGGAGATTTATACCAGTGCAGCCTGCCAATATTCGGCTTGCCAGTATTCCTTTTTTATCCTTTTGCTCTTTTTGGAAACTTATTTAATTGTGTTGGGGGGGGCTAGGGAGGAGCATACAACAAGAGCCCTTAGTAATCAAAATAATACATAATTGCTATCAGAGCATCTTATTAGCATAAGATGAAGTCTTACCCTACTGAGCTGATACTATTTTGGGCAAAAAGGAAGAAACTTGTGTTTTGCTAGCAGTATTACCATAGATAAATATACAGAGTCCACTGGGCTTTCTAAAAATGTTGAAATGGGCTTGATCACCATCAATGCTGTCTTTCTCGGTCTCTTTGCAGTTTAGGAACTTCTGGTTAGCGACTATTTACTGAAACTTCGGGCCTCTATCTGGTACTTGGTGAATTCACGGTTGAAGATAGATTTTTCTATTTTCTGATTGTCCTTGGTGTTTCATTATTGCTATCTAGTATGTAAAGGTTATCTGATAACTAATTTATTGTTGAGATTATCTTGATTGCTTTCATTCGTATCTGTTACAACCTAGCCATTCTGCTTTGCATTAGCAATACAGATATGGAAAATGTGTGGTTCGTGTCCAGCAGAGACTCTTGGTTTAGTAGGTGAGGCAGATATATGTAGAAAGAAAATGTTAAACCTTAGCATGACCTAAAGGGTCACCTTCGCTGAATTAATAAACAGTCCTGCTAATCCATTGTCATTTTCCTAAGTATTTCAGAACTGCTCCTGATAGGCGGTGAATGGGAAAGAGCTGGAGCACTCGACACATCCCTTAAATTAACTTTTATATCTTCTACTATTTTCTCTGCTGCAAGCAAAAAAGAATAAGACACCCTTCTCCCCCCCCCCCCCCCACCCTTTAAATATTTTTTGCCTTGTTTTAAGCACACTCCTTAGGTAAAAGTCAATACTTGGGACACTCAGTTTACTCCTTTTTCCTCTGAACTCTCTTCCAAAGGAATCCCTGTTTAGTGGTTGATCTACTGATGACTACTAGGTAATACCACAGCCTTTAATGTGAAGCAGTTTTAGATCCTGACAGAGGAGAAGTCAGTTATCAAATAATTTTTCGGTACTGGGATACCTGGGTGGCTCCGATGGTTAAGCGTCTGCCTCCAGCTCAGGTCATGATCTCAGTGTCCTGGGATCAAGTCCCATGTCCGGCTCCCTGCTCAGCGGGGAGTCTGCTTTTCCCTCTCCCTCTGCCTGCTGCTCGCCCTGCTTGTGCTCACTCTCTCTGTCAAATAATAAAGTCTTTAAAAAATAAAAATAAAATTGTTTGCTACCATCTCTAAAGGCCATCAGATAGACTTTTTTTCTCTTTTTAAAATAAAATTCCAAGTCTATATCTGATTTACTTCATCGTCTGTCAAACCGTACAGGCTACTTAGGATTTTAGGCTGATCCAATAATGGAATGTTAAGGAATAGGAATGTAGCATTTTGGGTGTTATTTTTTTCTTTTCTTTCCTCTGTCTTGTTACAGAAATTTGATGCCCTGTGCTTAATGTGGGGAAGTCACCCCCCCCAAATTATGTCCCAGTTAATTAGAATATGTAAGAATAGCAGTATAGTAACTCAGTTAATAATATTTCTTTAGAGAGGATATGCGAGGATAATCTTCTCAGTGTCTAGTTTTGTGTCAGGTTTCTTCCCTTTGTACAACTTACACTGTCTCCATCATGTAATATGGGGAACTTTGCAACATTAACTAACATTCCCAGCGGTAGTGCCAGTACCAGCTACAGTTTTTTCCCTACCTCCTTCCTCCCTTTCGTGAATAGCCTTCAGTACTTGATCATAGAACTAAAAGCTCTCACCATCCACTGAATTTCACAGTCAGCATTCCCGATGTCAGAGTCATTCCCCTACATCAGTGTAGTGGAAAAAGCAGAACGCGTTACCTACTTGGTTTTATTCATTACTGTTTTAAAGGGGAAAGGGCAAATGGTATTCATTAAATTTTCATTTACTGATTTTTTTTCTAGATGTGTCATGTACACAATTTCAGTTTCGCTCAGAAGCATAGATGGAGCTCTGCTGTACTACTTACAAGATGGTTTGGGGGAGCTAAGAGGAGGAAGCTAGAGATTAGGGATCCCTTACCACATTTATATTTGTATTCATCTTACAGAGCACCCTTAAAGCACAAAAGAGTTTGCCAAATAGCAAGAATGAATACTAGAAGAAAGAAATGACTCCTGGTTCTTGGATCATTTAAACTTAACTAACCATTTCAATTTAACAGATTACAGAAACATTTCTTTGCATGCTCTTTGTGTTTGGAGCCCCTAAACTGTTTTTCATTAGTCTTTTAAAGAATTAGAGTGAATATTTTATAAAAGGAAGGTAGTAGAGGACCTGACAGATTGCATTTGGGAGTTTTACAGAAGAAAGCACTTTTGGGTTTAGATTTTTCAGCTATATTTTAAGACTTTAGCAGGTAATTGGGGTTTCCTAGGTAATTTGTCAGCTTGCCATAGGATGTTATAAATGGTCTTAGCATACTATTTAGGACTTGGAGTGGAATTTGAGACTTTCCCGAGCTATAACTCCCAACCGTGTAGAATCATTTAGCTCAGAACATGAATCCTAGTACCATGTTTAAATTATTTATACAGACAAAAGCATTAGTCATTCCAAGAGGCTTTAAAACCTCTTGTTCACATTGAAAAGCTCCAAGTATATTCTTTAACTATAAGTTCACATTTAAATAAAAGGCCAAACAGTAAATGTTTTGGGCTTTGCAGGCCATATGTGGTCTTTGTCACATTTTCTTTTCTGTGTATGTGGTTGGGTTTTTTTTTTTTTTTTTAAATCCTTTAAAAATGTAAAATCTATTCTTGGTCTGACCCATAGTCTGTAGTTTACCCAGCCTCTGGTTTCCTGTGTTCTGTCTGGATTTGAGGCAGCATTGATACCCTCTTTCAAACTGTAATACCAAGCACTATCAACAAAGTGAAAAGGCATCCCGTAGGATGGGAGAAGATATTTGCAAATCATGTATTTGGTAAGTGATTAATATTCAGAACGTACAAAGAATTCGTAAAACTCAGTCACAGCAAAAAGTGGATGAAGGACTTGAATAGACATTTCTACAAAGAAGATAAACAGGTGACCGATAAGCACATGAGAAGATGCTCAACATCACTAGTGAAATGCAAATCTAAACCACAAAGCCACTTCACATTTATTAAGATGAATATTACAGAAAAGAAAATAGTGTTGCCACGAATAAGGAGAAATTGCAAGCCTCATGCATTGCTGGTGGGAATATAAAAGCTTCTGTGGAAAATAGTATGATTTCTCAAAAAATTAAAAATAGAATTATGTGACCTAGCAACTGTACTTCTAGGTATTTACCCCAAGGAATTGAGGGCAAGGACTCAGATATTTGTACACCCAAGCTTATAGCATTCCCAGTAGCCAAAAGGTGGTAGCAATTCAAATGGCCATCAGAAGATGTACAGATAAACAAAATGTGGTGTGTATGTGTGATGATGGACTTCTGCTTAGCCTTAAAAGGAATGAAGTTCCAGTAATGCTATAATATGGATGAACCTTGAAAACATTATACTAAGCAAAGTAAGACAGGTGAAAGTATTAGTATTAGTATTAGAAAGGATGAGTATTACATGATTCCACTTAAATGAGATCCCTAGAGTAGTCAAATTCATATGGACAGAAAGTAGAATAGTGGTAATGAGGGGAAGGGGGTGGCTAGGGAATGGAGAGTTGTTTTTTAACAGGTATGGAGTGTCAGTTTGAAATGACGAGAAAGGTCTGGAGGTGGATGATGGTGATGTTGTACAGCAGTGTGAATGTGTTTTTAATGCCACTGAATTGTACACAATTGTAAGATGCTCTATTTAATGGTATATATATTTTGTCACAATTTAAAAAAAACAGGTGTACTACCAGGATAGGTTTTCGAATCTCACAAAAAAGCATATGGAAACATTGTCCTACCAGTGGCCCTGACCCTGCACTTAGGATGGCTGTGGACCTACACTCCTGAGGCCAATTAGAATCCCACTGCTAATTCTTAGAAGTAACATACTTCCTATATATCTGTACACTCCAGAGCCTGTTGCACAGAAAAGTGGAGTTAAAATATTTGAGTGTCATGTTAAATGATAAAATGAAGGTATGGTATTTAGACAAAGGGAAGGTATAAAATTTGGAAATGATGGTGGGTAATTCATTCCAAGAAAAGAATCATAAAAGGGCACATGCATCTTAAATTTTTGCTAGATAACTGCCATATCATTCCAGAGATGTGACACCAGTTTGCCTTCTAACCAGTATTGGGGGTTGCTTATTTCTCCACATCCTTGTCATCCTGATGTATTATGACATCTTTTGATCTTTACAAATCCGAGGGCTGAGGACATTGTTTCTTACTATTGTTTTTAACCCGTACTTTTGTTGCTAGTGACTCAGCAATTTTTATGTTTATAAACCATTTGTATTTACGTGAAACACCTGGTCATGTTCTTCGCCCAGAAATTTTTGTTCGATTTGGTTTTTGTGCCGAGGACATTGGTCTCTCTGTAAGAGCACTCACAGGAGAATGTGCACACACTCTATGTGTGTGTGTGGGGGGGGTAGCATATTTTAGGGTATTTGTCGTGTAAAAGAAGGGTTTTGGAGTTTCTTCAAATCCAGAATGGGTGATGAACTAAGTGCCTTTTTGACATCTGTGGAGATAAACGTGTGGGATTTTTCCTCCGTTCTATTAATTCGGCAATAAATTGAATTATATTAAAACATATTCTATTATTGCCCCATCCTTGTTACTACTTTGTGAACCTTCTGGTAATGGGTATCCTGGTTTTTCCATATGTTCCTGGATTCTCTTTGTTTGCTTGAATATTCGTAAGTGAAATCCTGTAATCTTTTTGTGCATGCAGTCCTTTGTCAGTTTTTCAGTACCATGTTATGCTGGCTTTGTACAAAGAAGTTGGAAGCTTGCTTTCTTTATGCTCTGGGACTATGGAAAGAGCAGTGGAATTATCTGTTCTTTGAAGATTTGATAGAATACCTGTGAAACTTTGTGGTTGTGGTTCCTTTTCCGGGGGTGTTGTTCCTTTAACAAATTTCTCCCATTATTTGATATTATTATTAGTCTGTTGAGACTATGTGTCTCTTGTTGGATCCGTTTAGGTCATTTATTTTCCAAATTACTTAGAATTGAAGAGTATTTTGTCAGGATTCTTTTAATTTCCCCTCAATCTTTTTCCCCCTCCATTCTGATTTTTAATGATGTATACTTGTTTTTTCTTCCTTTTTATTAAGTTAGTGATTTTTATCAATGTGACTTCGTCCCAGAGGATCAGTTCTTAAATTTACTAATTTGAATGGATTTTTGCTTAAAATTTGTTTATGATTATATCTTTATTGATTTCTCACAATTCCTTTTGGATGGACTTTACTTGTCCTATGTTATGGAATATCAAATCTACTTATTTTCATTCATTCTTTTTTAACAGGCTGTAGGCTTTATAAACACTGCTTTGTTTTGTATATTCCAGTATACAATATTTTTTTTTTAAAGATTTTATTTATTTATTTGACACAGAGAGAGACAGCGAGAGCAGGAACACAAGCAGGGGGAGTAGACGGGAGGCTTCCCGCCGAGCAGGGAGCCCGATGTGGGACTCGATCCCAGGACCCTGGGATCATGACCTGAGCCGAAGGCAGACGCTTAACGACTGAGCCACCCAGGCCCCCTCCAGTATACAATATTTTTATTATTTTCTAGATTTCTGCAATTTTAGTTTGTGGGTTGGAGGCAGGTTTTTTTTTTAATTATCATTAATTACTAATTTTATTCATGGCAATTAGACTGTATAATACCCTTTACTATTTAGAACTTAGTTGATGTTTTTCTTAGCACCCCATGATGTATTAGTTAAACATTTCATGAGGTCTTGAAAAGTCTGTATTTATTTTCAGAGTATAGAGTTCAACATACATCAGTTAGATCTGTTTTATTAATTATGTAATTTAAGTCTCCTTTTTCCCTTTAAGTGTACTTTTTAAAAAGTACAGCTGGTTCTTGTTATTTCTTTATGTTCTATGTCACTGCAAACACTAACCTAGTGAATACTGAACCGTATTGCTCCTAGGGGAAATAACAGGATTGGGTTCCTGCCAACTACTGGTTATAGCATTTTTATCCCGAGTAGTACATAACCTTTTTCATGTGTATTTCTGTTTTAATATATAGTTGAGTCATTAACATTGAACTTAGAGCCAGCAACCCTATAATCTTGCCTGAATGAAGCTTATCTCACACACCTATTTCATCTGTAAGGCATATCACAGCCTTCTTGCACTTGGGAGTACTGGACAGCACTTCAGCTACACTGAATCACTGACTAAACACACAAAAATGTGAAAAACATGGCACTAAATATGCCACAGAAAGGACACTTGTTTAAAGTGTGAGATTTGAAACAGAAAGGCTGAGTGTTCCATTCTTCATCTTCATCTGGGAATGTGTGTGTCAAGAGACTCGGAATTTTGGAGTGCCTGGGTGGCTCAGATGGTTAGGCATCTGCCTTCGGCTCAGGTCATGATCCCAGGGTCCTGGGATCAAGTCCTGCATCAGGCTCCCTGCTTAGCGGGGAGCCTGCTTCTCCCTCTGCCACTCCCCCTGCTTGTGCTCTCTCTCTCTCTCTCTGTGTGTATCAAATAAATAAATAAGTAAAATCTAAAAAAAAAAAAAAAGAGACTCGGAATTTTTACCACTGCACTGGTCCACAGATGACTGCAAAAGTATCAGGAATATTGTTCTGGGGTTTACAGATAAATTTTGGTAAGTAGGTGATTTGCAGATATAGAATCTGGGAATAATGAGGATTGACGATACTTCATCTGGGACAAGAAAAATGAGTTGAAATCTTTCTGCGATTTTTTCTTTTCTTTTTTTTTTTTTTTTTTTTAAGATTTTATTGTCAGAGAGAGAGAGAGAGCGCGCGCGCGCGCAGGGGGAGCGGCAGGCAGAGGGAGAAGCAGGCTCCCTGCTGGGCAAGGAGCCCTTTGCGGGACTCCATCCCAGGACCCTGGGATCATGACCTGAGCTGAAGGCAGATGCTTAACCGACTGAACCACCCAGGCATCCCTTTTTCTTTTTCTTCTTTGTTATGTTCCCTGAAGTTTTTTTCTTTTTACATGGTAATGCCATGCTGAGCCCTTCATGCTGGGATTTTGCTGTTACTTCCTTTAAGCTGAAATCATCATCATACAGCTGGATTATCTCCCACCTCCCACTTCATTCCTACTTCTACCCTACGTGCTTTCTTCTCATCTCCTCATTTAGTCCTGCCTCTCTTTACTTCATGGTATCAAGAGAGCTCAGAAATGCTCTACCCACCTATTCTTAGTCCTGGAATTTTTTATTCCAAGCAAGAGAGACTATAGTCATGGTCCCTTTGGATATATAGATCAATTTTAGAGAGCTCTGTACTGCCTAAGACTCTTTTCTACCTTGTTCCTTAGGTCAGATCTTCATTATATCCATTAACTCTTCAGAACTTTTGTGTTTAGAAGTTGGAGCTATTTTCTCATCATGTTCATTTCTGTTCTCCTTACTACAGTTTGATTAGTTTAAGGGAAGAGCTCAGAGCAACATTGCTTTTATTTTATTTTTAATCAAAAAATCTGTATTCATTTCAGAGTTAAAATATTTCATTAAGTCTCAAACTTGTCTTTTCTCGGCAGTTTCTTATCAAATTAAAGTTTGTGGCATATTGTGCTCGCTTCGGCAGCACATATACTAAAGTTTGTGGCATATTCTTGGTCCTAAGCTTTTTATTCTTTCCCAGGCCTTCAATTATTATATTCTACTTAATTCTTTTAATCTTTTTTTTTTTTTTAAAGCTTTTGTATAGTTATTTATTTGAGAGCAGAAGGACAGGGACAAGCAGACTCCAGACTAAGTGCAGAGCCTGATGCAGGGCTTGATCTCACAACCCTGAGATCTCAACCTGAGCCAAAATCAAGAGTCGGACCCTTAACCAACTGAACCATCCAGGCGCCCCTCTTTTTATCTTTTTATTCTTAATTCTACTTAATTTTTTTAAGAGATGATTGCTCATAATTTTCTGATTACAGAGTAATATTTTAGAAAAACTATATAGTAGAAAATTTATCCTATTTGTGAATAAAGAAGAAAACGAGCACCCTAAAATTTCATCACCCAGAGATAACAGACATTTTTTGTAAGCATTTTTCTTGTCACTTATTAAGAGCCCATTGTACAGAGTAGCTCAAATGATGACAGTCTCTTACAAATGGTGATGTCGAATTAGGGGCGATTGCTAATATTCTTACCAGTTCTAAAAGTTTTGATTCTGTGGAATTTTATCGTTCTCAGCACAGCTTTTCAAAAGGTCTCATTTTCCAGATAGTATGGCAGATTGATCTGACAAATTGTAGGAATTGAATTTGACAGACAGGGGAGGGGAGTTGTCCTGCTTGGCATTTTTATAGCATGATTAGTGAAAAATAATAGTGTAGACAGTTTGGCAATAGTGCATGTTATCTGAATGACCAGATCAATGACTTAGGATGCTGTATTACCTACTAGTGTGTATTTTCTCCTCTTTCCCTCTCAGGCTATGACAAGGGCCAGAGCCCTCAGATCTCAGTCTGAGGACTCTGCTTCTGCCTTTAGTGCTGAGGACCTTATGAGTATAGATTTGGCAGAACAGATGGCTGAGGACTCTGATGAGGACATCACAGCAGCAGCCAGCAGAGGAGGAGGCCGAGGAAGAGGCCGCCGAGGAGGAAGAGGACAGAACTCAGCCTGGAGAGGGGGGTCTCAGAGAGGAAGAGGTTAGCACTCGGTACCAGCTTGCACACACATTCAGACTTGGCAGCTGAACGGGACACACAGGATCGTATTCCTATCGTCAGAATTAAGTGTTGCTATCTTCTAAAATTTTGTGTTTATAATGCATAAAGCCAGTCTTTAATATAGTCCTGACATGTATGTTTACTTAAATAGATTTTAATGGCCATGTGCACATAATGTTTTAATGACTTTTTTTTTTAAGATTTTTTGTTATTTATTATTTGACAGGGGGAGAGAGAGACAGTGAGAGAGGGAACACAGGCAGGGGGAGTGGGAGAGGAAGAAGCAGGCTTCCCGTGGAGCAGGGAACCTGACGCAGGGCTCGATCCCAATCATGACCTGAGCTGAAGGCAGACGCTTAACAACTGAGCCACCCAGACGCCCCTGTTTTAATGACTCTTAACATATTTTTTTAAGAACTTCACTACGCTCCTCACACAGTACCTTTTGGGTACATTTAATGTCATATTTACTCTCACACCTATAAAATAATGGGCAGATATGAGCTGCTAAGGAAAATGGCTATCTAATGACCATTGGCAGCAGGAAGAAACTCCAGGTCATAAACATTATTTTTGTTACTGTCATAAGATACAAATGCCCTTATTTTTATAAAGTGGCTTCATAAAATTTGTTCAAAAAGAATACTACCCTAAAACAATTTGATTTCTTAAAGCAGTCATAAACATTAATTGCCATCATTGTATTTAACGTGGGACTATTGTCATTGAATAATCCAAATAATAGAAAATTGGCCATCCAGTGACTTCCTGATGCATTGTATGACTTCGTTTCTAGGAATATTTTTAAATTGTTTTTATTAAATATTTATCCATTGGAATTTTAAGCTGGTAAAATAGTACTTAAAAGTTAAAAATTTCCAGGGAAAGAGATCCTCATCCTCTAGTGATAATTTATTTTCATTATCCTTACGTTTACAAAATGTTTCCTTAAATTTTGATTGGAAGAGTATGAACCAAATGTGGTGTAAGTATGGTTTTTGAAAAGTGATTAGACTATGTGTTTCTTGTTATATATGTCTTTGACTTTTTATACATAAACTATGTTTTGATGTAACTTTTTTTACATTTCATTTTGGCATTGTCTTAAAAAAAAAAACCTTGGCTACTGATACAATTGTATAGTGACTGCTCATTATTCTAACAATAGGCACTGGTCTAGAGACTTCTACTCGAAGCAGAAGTTCAAAGGCCACTATGTCAACACCTAGAAACATGTCTATTATAGATGGTGAGTATGGGTTGCAAATGATTTTCTAGCAGTTATTTATAAATCCCAACATAGGAAGACCTAGGAAATCCTCATTAGGAAACCTCATTGGTTTGTGTTGCCATTGTTGGGGGGTCAAAAGGGTTATTAGCATTACAAGATAAATTCTTCTTTAAAAGGTCTTTGCCATTCATCAGAGTTACTGAAAAGGGTGAATCTTAAAAAGTATTTTTTATAATCCCTTACTTTTAGACAGATTTGATTATTTCCTGTTTATAAAGAGACCCTGAAGGCAGAAAAATGAGTCAGTTGGTCAATATGTCAACAATGATCAAGAAAGAACCACTTCTTAATATAGTGTTTACTTTCTTAAGCTTCTTTTCTCCAGCTCTGTGGTTAGCACAAGAAAGTCTGTGATCTGTATTTAAGATAATACTCATAATAGCCAATGTCTATGAAAGAGTTAACTGCATGCTTCCCAAAGCTCTGTGGTTAGATACTTATGTTATCCCTGTTTTACAGAAAAGGGATCTGAGGCTTTGAAAAGATAGGCAGTTTACCCATGGTCTCACAGCTAGTAAATTTTAGAACTTGGGTTAATCCCACATTCCCTAGACTCCAGAACCAGTGGTTAACCACTATATAGTTGATCCTTGAACAGAGTGGGTTTGAACTGTGCAGGTCCACTTAATAAGTGGGTTTTTTTCCAATAAATTACAGTACTGTAAATGTATTTTCCCTTCCATATGAAAAATATGATTTTCTTAACATTTTCTTTTCTTGAGCTTACTTTGTTGTAAGAACACAGTATATAAACAACATACAAAATAAGTGTTAATCAGCTGTTTATGTTGTCAGTAAGGCTTCCAATAAATAATAGGCTATTAGTAGTTAAGTTTTGGGGGAGTTAGAAGAAGTTACATGGGGATTTTTGGACTTTGCAGGGGTCAGTGCCCCTAACCCCTGAATTCAAGGGTCAACTGTACTGCTAGTTTCCAGAGCAAGATAAGATTAGAGACCTAGCTACTGGTTCTCAGTAGAGAGGTCTTTGCATTGTACAGAATAACCTATCGAATTAATGTGAAGATAGAGTAAACCGCCCGGAAGGAAGTGAATTGTGACACCATCAGAGGAAGTCTTGGACATTTATTGGATGGCAACTGACATTGGAGGAAGGATACAAACATCAAATCCAATAAATGACTCTTATTTGTTGTTGTTGTTTTAGTGTTCAACAATTTATCAGTTGCGTAAATCCAATAAATGACTCCTAAAGAAACTTTTTTAAAAAAAATTTTTAATAATTTTTTAAAAATATTTTATTTATTTGACAGAGACAGCGAGAGAGGGATCACAAGCAGGCGGAGTGGCAGAGGGAGAAGCAGGCTTCCTGCTGAGCAGGGAGCCGGATGCGAGGCTCGATCCCAGGACCCTGGGATCATGACCCGAGCTGAAGGCAGACGCTTAACGACTGAGCCACCCAGGCGCCCCTTAAAGAAACTTCTTATCAAGAGTTCTGGGGGCACCTGAGTGGCTCAGCCGGTTAAGCGTCCGGCTCTTGATCTCAGCTCAAGTCTTGATCTCGAGGTTGTGAGTTCAAGCCCCATGTTGGGCATGGAGCCTACTTGAAAAAATAATAATATTTTTTGAAAAGTTCTGTTTTGTATTTTTACTCTGGTTATTTAGTACTTGAGGAGAGCCAGCTAAGATTCTTATCTTGACTTCAAAAGCATGTTGTCTTTTAGGAAATGACGTCCAAAAAGGTGCTCTTCCATTCTTGGCAGGAGTAAGATAAAAGCAGAGAAGGGGAAAAATAGGCACCATAGAAAGGATCTAGGCAGAGTTCAACATGGAAAAAAAACCTTGTGAGTTTTAACAAGTCACTCAGACTCCTAAGTTTGTTTCCATAATAGACTGTACATAGTGGGTTGTTCTGAAGATGAGAGGCAGAGAGTCTGGCACATAGTAGGCCTTTACAAAATGTTTGTTATAAAAAAAAAAAAGAAAAGAAAAAACAGGGAGATAGAAAAGCAAAGTGAAAAAAAATATGTACACTTCCAGGTTAAGTCACCAGAAGTTGGTTAGCATTGACACAAAGGCATACCTACCTTTACCTTAACCCAAACTGCCTTTTTTCGTCCTGGCTTAACTATTTTATGTGAAGCTTTCCTTGCCACAAATGGGCAGAATTAATCACTTAAAGTGAGTCTTTGGGCTTCCATTTTGTTGTTGAGAAATGAGCTATTAGTTAAGCTTGCTTTTTTTTTTTTTTGAAGTAGTCTCTTTTTCCTCCAGCTGGCTGTCTTTGGTGTTCTGCAGTTTCACTGATGAATCTAGATATGAGATTCTTTTTTTTATCCTGCTTAGGATTTATTGGGCTTCATGAAACTGTGAATTGGTGTCTTTCATCACTCCTAGAAAATCCTTTCCCTTTAGATAATACCTCTGTGCTCTTTTTCTCCTCCCTTCAGAGTCTTCAGTTAAATAAATGTAAGATTCACTCTGTCCTCCCGGGACTATTAATCTCTTGTATTTTCCCTTGTTTTATCTTCCTGTGTTATATTGATCTTCTAAGAAATTCACCCATCTGTTGTTTTTTTTTTAAGTAAACTCTAACCCCAACATGGGGTTCAAACCCATGACCCCAAGATCAGATGTCGCTTTTTCTACGGACTGAGCCAAGCAGGCCCCCATGCCCATCTATTCTTAAAACTGTCCTTTGAATTTTTTATTTTCATTGTTTTTGGTGGGGGTAGAAATTCCACTTAGTTCTTTTGAAATACACTGTGTGATTTTAAAAATTCCCTGCAGATGTTTTTAAGCCTCTCTGTAATTTTGTGTGTGCCTAGTAAGGATATTTGTTCTGTTAGTCTTTGTCTAATAACCCAGTGTCTAAATGTCTGGCGTCTTTTTATTGTCCGTTTCTGATTTCTGTTTCTGTTGGTTCTCATTTACAGTGACTTGTTTCCTTGCGTGTTTCATTATCTGTTGTCCGTAAGAAATGATCAGCAGGAATAATTTGAGATTAGGGATGAAGTTAAGTTGCCCCAGAGTTGATTCATATTTGTTTCTCCAGGCTTCTAGGGGCACCACACGTCTTAGGCCACATAAAACTACATTTAAACTTGTGACTTGAGGTTTGACCAGCTGATAATGTACTTGCAAAATCCTGTTTACATCTGCTTCTCTCCTTAACCACTGGGGTCCCAGCTTAAGGTAGGGAGGAAATGCATCAGGTCCCTTACTTTGAGCAGGCCTTGACCTGTGTTAGCTCTTACCCTCTCTCTACAGAACTGTCAAAACAGTATGAACATTTGTCCAGATCAGCAGGTCCCCAGGGAAAAGGATTCTGCTTGCCTCTCTAAGTTTGAGCTTTTCTTCTGTTTTGGCCTGTTAATTCTTTATGTGATCAACTCAGTGCCACTAGAATTTTTTTTTATATGTTTGATGAAGCAATTTGGGTAGCTTTGAGCAGCAGTGTTTATCTGAAAACCTAGACCACAGTAAACAAATACAGAGCTTTTTATCTTTATTTTCTTTCTTTAAAACTCACATGTGGCTGCCTCCTTTGCATCTAGAACTTTATATCTCATAGGGTTTTTTGTGAGCATTTTTTTTCCACTTTCTGCCCTCAGCTCCTTTCAGAACTGCTATGCCTGTGAGACCTTTCACAGACATTCTTTCATGAGTCCTCTTCTGTTATCCATTGATAATGTGCAATAAAGCTGTTTGTATAGAGAAGACAAGAGACCAGTTCAGCACTTTAAAATGTTCACAAATAACCCTTCTTTTACAAGTAATAATACTCATTTGTAAAAAGTAAGCCAAATTAATATGAAACTTAGGATTTCCTGAATTATGTGTAGGAAAAAATCTAATTGTGGTGCCTTTGCAGCAGATGGTGTGGTTAAGAACCTGGGCTTTGGAGTCAGACCTGGTATGGTCGGCCAGCTCTTCACTGGCTAGTTCCACGCCCTTACACCGCAAGCACCAGCAGAACAGGGGTGGAGTCATTCTTTTTCATCATTTCATCATGGTGTCCGTAGTGCCTGGCTATAGTAGATGCTTATTAAATACTTGAGAATGGCTGAATAAAAGTTACTTAGAAGTTGGATAGCATAAAGGTTAAAAGCATGGTTCTAAAGTCAGCCATTGGTTTGAATTCTGACTCCTTGATTTACTAGTTCTGTGTCCTTTTGGGCTTTCCATCTTCAGTGTCCTCATCTGTAAGTGGGCTGACAATTGCATTTATCTCATTGGGTTATTTTGAGGATTGATGAGAAGATACACGTGGACTATTTGGCATAGTATATACACATATTAAGCCGCCAGTAAGTGTAAACTGTTTCTTTCTATTCTATAAGCTTCAGATCCTTAGCTATAAAATTGGCAGTGTAGTACGGACTCCACAGAGTAGTTACAAGTATCAGTTGAACTTATGGGTATACATTACTTAGCACAGGACTTAGTAAGAATCCAAACAATGATTGCTGCTATTAGTACTAGTGGCAGTGTTTAAGATAAACTTATGAAAATGGATGTTTTATAAATATTTGTCTAAATTTATCTTTTATCTAAATTCATTTGGTCAAATGGTTTACAGCTGAACTATCTCTAACATTGGGACTTTTTTGAAAAGTGAAATAGACTTTTTAACACATACATGTAAAACATTTTTATTAGGTTGGATTTGGTGTTAAGTCTCTGACAAAATAACCATGGGGTACTAACTATAGCTACTGTAATGTTGGGACAAAAGCACCTTTAAAACTGAAACTTCCAAACCCCTATTGTAAATGGAAGTATGAAGAAAGCTATAACGGTACAATTCTACCATTATCAAGCCCTGTGGAGTGTAGAGATTTATTGTTGTACTGGAATTTTATTGGAAACAATAGATATTACACTTCCAGCCAGCAGCAATTGTAAATAATAGTTGACAGCCCAAATTTTTCCCTTGAAGTTTGTCTGCAGAGGGTGGTGAGTAAGTGAATAGTCCCCCTGAAGGCTCTGTGATTGCGCGTGGTTTACTGTCATGGCGGCCACTGCCGCATCTACGGCTACTGCTGCTAGCTACATTATTTGAATACCTGCTACTTCTAGGCACGTGGCAGAATTATTTCCATTAACCACCTCTTTTTATCTTTTCAGCAATTTTCTGCATGAATTATTAACACTATTTTATGATGTAGGAAAGACGTTAGGGTTTGAGGCCAACGGCCAAGAAAGAATTCTTGGGACGTCTTTGATGCAAAAAGATGGTTTTATTAAAGCACAGGGACAGGACCCGTGGGCAGAAAGAGCTGCACGGAGGTCATGAGGAGCGGCCCATTATATCCTTCCAAGTTGGGAGGGGGTTGAGGATAGTGTAAGCCTCCCAGGTATTTTGGAAACAAGGTTTCCAGGATCCTGAGGGGGCTAGCTATTGTTAGGAAAGGTCATTTATTACTGTTTAGTAAAAAGTCCGTCATGAGACCCTTCAGATGTATATCGGTGGGTCATATACTTAGGGGATGATTGTCAACATGTATTTTGGGGGTTAGAGATAAAGGAAGTTTTCTTTTTTTTTTTTTTTAAGATTTTATTTATTTGACAGAGACACAGTGAGAGAGGGAACACAAGCAGGGGGAGTGGGAGAGGGAGAAGCAGGCTTCCCGTGGAGCAGGGAGCCTGATGCGGGGCTCGATCCCAGGACCCTGGGATTATGACCTGAGCCGAAGGCAGACGCTTAACGGCTGAGCCACCCAGGCGCCCCTAAAGGAAGTTTTCAAAGGAATTTTTTTTATATGTTAAAGTGGACTTACAGGATCCTGGGGTTGAGCTAAGATTGCCCTTTGCCCTTAGCAAAGTATCAACTTCAAGGCAGTTGAGTCCCTAGAGGAATGTCACTCTGCCTGTTTCAAGGACTTGTCAATGGGCTCTAGGTAGTAAGGAAACTTAGTAATTTTTCTTTTGCCTTTGTTTCCCACATCATTTTATAGGTGGGGAAATTGAGACTTAACAAAGCCAAGGAGCTTGGCTCTGGTCACCCAGCTAGTCAGTCAAAATGAGTTTAACTCTACAACCACCATACTGTATTGCCTTCCTAACAGACCTCAGTGCTTATTTTTCTGATAAAGTTAATTTCTCTCACTGACATTTGTTGGGGATAAAAAGAAAGGAAGGTTTGGTTTGTTTTTGTTTGTTATGGGAGGGCTCGTCAGGATCTGAGAGTTTGAGGAGTCAATTAGTGAATAATTATTGAGCAGAAATATTCTTTAAGAGTCATGATAGCTGATTTTTTTATTCAGTTGCCCTGTTTAGCCTTTTGCGTAGAGTTAGGATGTGAGGCCCTAGTAATTGAGTAGAGTGGATAAAAACTTTGCTTCTGCCCTTAATCTCTCCTCTCAGATAGACATCACAAGACTGGGAATAGACCTGGAATAGGAAAAATGAATAAATCATAAATTTAGGCTAGATAGAACAATTCCTTAGTTTCCAGACTATGAAAATTTTGGACTTTGGGTTTCTTTGAGCTTTTGACTTTTTCAAGACCTCTGTCTTTTTTTTCTCCTCTTGCCCTGTTCAGTTTGGGGGTTGTCTTGGGGGAAAACATTGTTTTATATTAAGAAACTGGTAAGGCTTAAGAGAAAATAAAACTCTTAATTGGCAGTTTGAAATTTATTCTAGATTTTAAATATTCTACACCCAATTCAGTATGGGGGGTAGTGGGGGGTTACCTCACCCCACTAAGCAATTCTTGGACATCAGCTGGGTTTCCTACAATTCGACTCAATTCTGACACTGTCTATCCAGAGGTAGCATTAGATTCCACAGGGTTAAGGGCTGAGTTCCACAAGATTGCCTCCTTCCATTTCAGAGGCTAATCACAAACTAGCTGTGCTTCTGACTGGCTATCAATCAGTTTCCCCTAATTCCCTCTTTGGGTTTAATTAATTTCCTGGGGCGGCTCACAGAACTCAGGAAACTAGTTTATTCACTAAATTTATTGGTTTATTACAAAGGATACAAATCAGCAGCCAAGTAAAGAGATACAAAAGCTAAGGTCGCAAACAAAGAAATTGTATCTTCAGAGAGTTTGGGGGCCAGCACCCTGGCATATGGAAGCATTCTGGTTCACCACCTCTAAGCTTGCCGAACCCTTCCTTTGGGTTTCTGTGGCAGCTTCATTACCATTAATTGATTGAATCATTGGCTATTGGCGATTGATTCAACCTCCTGTCTCTGTGGAAATCATGGGGTGGGACTGAGTTCCAACCTTCATTTCCAATTTCCTGGTTGGTTCCCCTGGCAACCAGCCCCAGTTTTAGGTTTGGTCCAAAAGTCACTTCATTAACATAACAAAAGTCACTTTCCTGGCTCTTAGTACTTAGGAATTTCCTAGGGTTTTAGGAGCTCTGCCAGAAATGGGGACCAAGACCAAACATATTTCTTATTATAAGATCATAGTGTCATTGTTTTGACTTGGGGGAAAATAAAGGGTTAGCTAAACTTCATGTTTCTAAGTTTTTAAAGCTAAAATGTAAGGATTTAAAGGAAGTGTTATCATAGCATAAAAGATACACTGTTTTCTAGGATTTCCTCTGGACTCTTCCTTTGATATGGCTAACAAAGTAGAGGAGAATAAGAAAGCTCTTCCTGGAACCATAGGGTTCGTAATATAGCCACAGGGAATGGTACTTTCAACTGTAAGAGAAAGAAGCATATATTTGGGGTTTAATCCATTAGATGGTCAGATTTTTATCCTTCATGTAGTTTCTATAAAATACTTTTAGTGTAGGTATATTTATGAGTGTTACCTGTTATTATACTTGAATAAGCCAGGAAATCAGGAGACTGGCAGCTAGGCATTGATTTATTTGAACATATATTTCCACCTCCCTTTAGATTTTAAAAAATATAAATGTTTTATAATTGGCCATCATGATTTTTGCAGATAGAGCTTACAAGATCTTTAGCTAACAATATGTACAAATTTTTTTCAGTTATTTTAAGAAAAACATAATAGATGTTTATTCTTTCACATTATAGCCTTTAAATCTTCAAGACAGCAGCCGTCCCGAAATGTTGCTGCTAAGAATTATTCAGAGGTAAGATAAGAAGTTTTATAGTTGTGTGTTAATAATTTATACTCCCTGCATTATGAATTGTCAATTCTTTAATCTACAAAGTAAATAAAAGAAGGAAAAGTGGGAAGCATTAAAGCTGGAGAGAATTTTATGGATTATCGAGACTGAGGGCTTCTAGGATTTTTGTTTTCTTTAAATACTGTATCTCATGATTAGAAATCTATAAATGTATGTTTACAGTAATATTTTCAAGGATAACAGTGTTGAGCCAAAAAGGTCCATGCATGGAATATTAATATTGAAGATTGGAGTTCAGTGCGTATAGAAGTCTTACTTAAATCTGGTTTCCTTTTGTTATTTATCCTCTCATAATACTGTGGCTTGTTCACTGATGGCTGGAGCTAGACTCAAGACAAACTAAGCAGCTAGAATGTAAGGACCTCTGTCTTAAGCTCTAGATTTAACATAGGCCCTCTGCACTTCCTTTGGATTCCAAGATTTTATATGGGCTTGATGCTCCTATTACCTTACTTTCAAGACCCACATGTCTTTACGCCTAAGGCAGTGCTCTTGATTCTGTGTCAGGATTTCTCAGTAGCAGCACTGTTGACTAGGTAAGTCTTGGTTCTCAGTAGCAGCACTGTTGACCAGGTAAGTCTTGGACCAGGTAAGTCTTACTGGGAGGGACTATTGTCTGCATTATAGGGTTTTTTGCAACATCTTATCCCCCACCCTCTAAATGCCAGTAGCAACCCCCCTAATTATGACAATAAAAAATGTCTCCAGACATGTCCGTAAGTTTCCAGAATAATAGTTACTATCACTTACAGTTGAGAATCCATGCTCTATATCAGACCTGCCCCAGTAGTGTTTTTTCAAATTTCATACTTCGTCTCTTGAATATGTGACACAATTGACCCTTTTCCAGGAAACTTCTCTGCTCTGATTCTCATTTTGTCCTTTTATCTCCCTAAACTTCATCTCCCCCCCTACCTGTTGTTGTTGATATGTGGGTGCCAGTGCTAATAACTTTTATCCTGAGCTCCATTTTATTATTTACATTCAACTATTGCCTGCTGTCACTTGCAGATCATCTAAAAGCAAAATTAGCACATCCACAAGGTAGTGTCTTTTCTAGATTTTTCTCTTGTAAGGCAGGAACATGAGTTCAAAAGGAACAAGTTGTGCTAAACTAGCTTTTTTTTTTTCATTCTTTGATTGTGGTTACACAGTGGTAGATTGGAGGAGTGTTGAATACATTTGATTCTTTCAAGGTACATAAGACAATCTTCTGATAGTTTTATGACAAAATGCAGAAATATTGGCCAGATTCATAGCTTCTTGGACAACTGCATTTAACAATTTTTTATTAGTAGTTCAATGTCAGCCTGGAGGGGGAGATCTCAGGTGCTGTTTTTTTCCCTGTTTTGCCCTTGGCTTCATTCGCTAGTTGAAGACATAGCAAATATGTGTATTAAGTGTCAAGATAACACAAAACAGAGAGAGATAAGTAGTATTTTGGATGATAGAACCAAGAATAACAAATATCTCAGGGCTCCTGGGTGGGTTCATTTGGTTAAGCATCTGCCTTTGGCTCAGATCATGATCCCAGACTCTGCTAAACGGGAGCGTGCTTCTCCCTCTGCCTGATACTCCCCCTGCTTGTGCTCTCTCTCTCTGGCAAATAAATAAATAAAATCTTTAAAAAAAAAAAGGAATCACAAATATCTCTACTGGGATCTAAAACTAACAAATGATGTTTAACGGGGATAAATGTAATAGAAAGATAGATATCCAGTACTTCCCACATGGTTTTATACCTAATTTTAAACTGGAAATGGAACACTAATGGTCTGACTCCTCACTAGAACCCAAGAAGTCCGCAGGCACTGTCTGCACATGACGTTGTGTGAGTCATTCACCAGTCTAACTGCATGTTCCTCTAGGTACACCGGCTGCCATGGTGTTCAGGAGAAAAGTGAGCTCAGACATGTATAGAATTGAAGAGTAACATTGGAGGGAAGTCAGGCTAAGCTTCAGGTTTTGTTTTTTGTTTGTTTTTTAAGATTATACATATTTATTTGAGACAGAGAGTGTGCATGAGCAGAAGGGAGGGAGGGAGGGGCAGAGGGAGAAGGAGAAGCAGACTCCCTGCTGAGCAGGGAGTCTAATGAGGTGGGACTCGATCCCACGATCCTGAGATACTGAGATACTGAGATCATGACCTGAGCCAAAGGCAGACGCTTAACCCACTGAACCACCCAGAGGCCCAAAGCTTCAGTTTTAACAATTGGTTTCTGCCCCCTTTTTTCTGACTTTTTTTTTTTTTTTTGTATATTTGAAAATTTTTTTTTGAGATTCAGCTATTTATTTTTATTCAGATAAATTCCATTCCCATAAAAACTATTCCGTTTTGTTTTTCCCTTAGGTGATTGAGGTGGATGAGTCAGATTTGGAAGAAGACATTTTTCCTACCACTTCAAAAACAGAACAGAGGTAGGTGCAGTGATTTTCTGCAAGAAGAAACATCTGAAAAAATTTAAAATTATCCAGAATTCTACCTATATGTTTTTCTGTGCCATAGAAGTTTAATAGATTTATTTTCAACTGGTCAAGTAAATAGAGAAGTGAAAAACAGAGCAAAGGCTAGTTCACAGAGGTGATGCAGCATTCTTGCAGGTGTTTTTCAATGAAACTTAACCTGTAATTTATTTCCTTTTGCCTTTATTACTCAAGAATTTTCCTGATGGAGTTCTGTGTTCTCTCTAATTAACAGAAAATAGTTTTGTATTTTTTTTAATACTTGATTTCAGCTTCTCTTCTTCATTATCACATTTTTACATACTGAGTTACACAGGGTGCTGTGCTGAATGAACACTAAAGAGAGGATCACATTGGCTCTTCCTGCCTTTGGAGCACTTGTATGCTTTTTCTCGTCCCTTTTGGTTTTTGCCATTTTTGCTATTACTGTAAAGCTTGGCTTGACGCACTATTAGTATTTCTGTGTTAGTATTTTAGATGGACACTGCTTAACTGAAGCTCAGTTAATGAAAATTTCTACTTAAGAAGATTTTTCACCTGATTGCTTTTTAACTCAAAATAATCTTCATGCCAAAGTAACCCATGTTGGGGTGGCCTGCCATTGGCCCCTACAAAATTATCAGGGTGCAGCAATAAAGAGTAATGTCACAGGCCACAGACATCTGCTTTGAAAGGGAGATCAGGGAAGGCGTCTGCGGAGGTCACGTTTAAGCTGAAATCTTACTGAGAGACTTGACCTTGCAAAAAGCAGAGGGAAAAGCACATATGGAGTCTCTCTCTTTTTTTTTTTTTAGTTTATTTTTTCTTTTTAATTTAAATTCCATTAATTAACATATAATGTATTATTGATTTCAGAGGTACAGGTCTGTGATTCATCAGTCTTAATATAACACCCAGTGTTCATTACATCACATGCCCTCCCCAGTGTCCATTCCCAGTTACCCCATTCCCCCACCTCCCTCCCCTCCAGCAATCCTCAGTTTGTTTCCTATGATTAAGAGTCTCTTAGGGTTTGTCTCCGTCTCTGATGTCATCTTGTTTTATTTTTTCCTCTCTTCCCCTGTGATCCTTTGTTTTGTTTCTTAAATTCCACATGGGTGAGATCATATGATAATAGTCTTTCTCTGATTGACTTATTTCACTTAGCATAATATCCTCTACTTCCATCCACGTCATTGCAAATGGCAAGATTTCATTTTTTTTTTTTTTTGATGGCCGATAGTATTCCATATACTACTCTATATATAGGTGGTATACATATATACCACCTCTTCTTTATCCACTCATCTGTCAATGGACATCTGGGCTCTTTCCATAGTTTGGCTATTGTGAACATTGCTGCCATAAACATTGGAGTGCAGGTGCCCCTTCAGATCACGGTGCCCCTTCAGATCACTGTATTTGTATCTTTGTAAATATATATATATTTGTAAATACCTAGTAGTGCAATTGCTGGGTTATAAGGTAGCTCTGTTTTTAATTTCTTGAGGAAACTCCATACTGTTTTCCAGAGTGGCTGCACACCAGTTTGCATTCCCAACAGTGTAGGAGGGTTCCCCTTTCTCCACATCCTTGCCAACATATGTCATTTCCTGACGTGTTAATTTTAGCCATTCTGACCCGTGTGAGGTGGTATCTCATTGTGGTTTTGACTTGTATTTCCCTGATGCTGAGTGATGTTGAGCATTTTTTCATGTGTCTGTTGGTCATTTGTATGTCTTCTTTGGAGAAATGTCTTTTCATGTCTTCTGCCCATTTCTTGACTGGATTTTTTGTTTTTTGGGTGTTGAGTGATAAGTTCTTTATAGGTTTTGGATACTAGCCCTTTATCTGATAAGTCATTTACAAATATCTTCTCCCATTCTGTAGGTTGTCTTTTGGTTTTGTTGACTATTTCCTTTGCTGTGCAAAAGCTTTTTATCCTGATGAAGTCCCAGTAGTTCATTTTTGCTTTGGTTTCCCTTGCCTCTGGAGACAAGAAGTCTAGCACGAAGTTGCTGCGGCCAAGGTCACAGAGGTTGCTGCCTCTGTTCTCCTCTAGTATTTTGATGGATTCCTGCCTCATATTTAGGTCTTTCATCCTATATTGAGTCCTATATTAATCAGGCCTCCTTTGGTTCTTTGGTCCAGTAGAAACCTAACTCACATTTGCTTAGGGAAAAGGAGTTTTATTGAAGGAATATCAGAATATGTCCATTGAAGGAAGAGAGAGTCCCTTTCGTACTTGTTGGGTCATTTTTGTCTTTGTGAGTGAAAACACACACAAACAAGAACAGGTGTAGCTTTCTGAGGTTTTTTCCCCCAGTTGTGCCTCAGTAGTTGAGAGGAATGTAGAACTTTAGCTTGCATGAGGTCCTTATTTTTCATTATTGGAACTAATGAAAATACTATTTTAGTATGTTTGACATATATTTTAAGGGTATTAAAGAAAAATACCTTGATTTTGTTACCATTTGGGGTTGTCTGCTTTTCAGTAGAATAAATGTCTATTGCTTTCTTACTTACTCATGAGGTAATAAGAATAACTGAGTTGTTTATTCTTCTGAGCCTTTACATGCTCACATGCACCCCAGGAGGGGGATGAAACTATAACTACATTATCCTCATTTTTCCCTTGGAAGAAAGTGAGGCACTTGGAAGAAAGTAGGTGAAGTGACTTACCTACGGTGACTCAGCTAGTCACACATCCAGGCATTCTGCTCCAGACCTGTCTCTGCTGTTGCTTCGTAGCATAATAGATTCACCTCTCAAACCATTGCGCAGGCAATAAGAACCATTTAAATGATGAAAGGCAATTTAGAAATTAACATTTTAGCAGCAGATCTGAAATCAGCCACTGTAGATTTGTAGTTTCTGATGACAGCAACCGAATGACACAATTTAGGCGGGTTTTGAAGAATTATTTACTAATGGCATGGTTTGTATGGTTATTTTGATTATTTACGGTACTTAAGCCCTGCAGCTTGCTAGGTATGGTCCTTGTACAAGTTTTTTTACTTCTCTCTGCCTCAGTATCCTCATTTTGTAAAAGGAATATAATAATATTTACACCATAGGGTTATGAGATTTAAGTGGGTTAATATTTATAAAGTGCTAATAAGTACAGTGCGTGACACACAGTAACAGCTCTGTGTTTGTTAAATAAATTAAATAACAGGCTAGGGAAAATAGAGCAAGAATAATAGGAGGAATGGTAAGCAATAAAAGCATTAATATGCCCGGCAGGTAACGTGAAAAAGGAAGTAACTTCCAGTTGTAAAACTCCCTTCTGCCAGACAGGTAACAGAAAGCCTACTTTTCCCTGGAAAAGTTGTCCAAACTTTGTCCTTGCACCTTGGAGTGGTGGGGAACTCACATTTTTGCGGCACCTGTTACATGCTGTATACAATATAAAGCCAATTTAACATGTTACCTTGTGCTTAGAACACTGCTACAATGGACTTCTTGGCTGAACATCTCTAGACGGGACCTCTAATTTATGACCCCAAATGATATCTGAACAAAAAGGTAGAAAATTTACAGCCCTTGGCGCTCAGTTTGACACACCCTATTTATTTTAGCCATCCTCATGAAGCTAATCAAATTAAACCCTTTCTCATATCCAGGACAAGGCCCATTTATTCGACCCAGCAATCAAAACGATAAAACCATTTCTTTCCCTTCCCACTGTTGATTTCTAAGGATAAGGGATCCTTTGCAGATGAGATCTGTAGGTCTGTGGGGTTTCCCGATGCAGAACTTAGGACTCTTGCTATGATCAGATGAGCCACTGTCCCTCAGAGATAACTGGCTTGTTTCTGGGTCCTTTTGGTTATTTGGGGAGTCATCAGAAGCAGAGTCAGGTCTCAGTGGGTGTTTCCTTCCGTAAACCACCCCCTTTGCCCAACCCCCAAGAAGAACACATTCACTTAACTTTGCCACCTTGGCACTGTGGCTTTATGCTCTTAATGATCTACTTCTTCCTATCACAGATAGAAACAAGTCAACAACTGACCAGTTCCTGCTTAGGTCAAGTATAGGGAGATGGGCACGCCCCAGATGGATCACTTGATAAATTTCCTTGATCTCTACTTTTAAAGCCTTGTTGCCCATCAAGTTTGCTTGATAGATCCTCCTGTCCTTTACTCTTATGTAGATGAACCTGTGGTTTTTTTCTTTCCTTCTGACACATGAGCTCTTGATTCTCAACCTACTTGTCCAGACAAGACCTTCAGACATACTTCTCTTGCTGTAACATCCCAAAGCATGGTAATAAATTATTAGCTAAGAATTTACAAATGCTGCTTTCATTTAAGACAGGAGTCAGCAAACTTTCTGAAAGGGCCAGATAATAAATATTTTAGGCTTTGCAGACCAAGAGGCAAAATTGAGGATATCATGTAGGTATTTGTATAACCATTTAAATGTACCCCATTTCAAAGTGGGAAAACCATTCTTAGTGGCAGTAAAAAATCAGGCAGGCTGGATAGGCTGCAGTGGCCTGATCTAAGAGGATTTAGAATTCCTGCTGATAAAAAGACATACAAATACGAGTTCGATTACCACAAGTTAAGCTTCGTAAGGATGGATCATGATCTTGTTCGCTGATATTTCCCAGGGCCTATCAGAGTACCTGGAAAAGAGCAAGCACTCAGTATATATTTGCTATTTGATTTGGATTGAACACGAATAATACGAACAGTGAGGTAACCCTAGAAAGCAGTGAGCCTCCCCTGAAATCTCTTTATCTTGTTACGGAAACATAACTGGTATTTAAATACAAATATTTCAGTGTTACAGTTTTCAGGAGTGGGGCATGATAGTAGATGCATGTTAATATATGCTAAGCACTATAATAATAAGCAAGGATCAGTGTAGTATTGAATATATGTCAGGCACTGATCTAGTATATTAACACAGTAGATGTCTAAAACATTATTATTATCCTCATTTTATGGATGAGGAAATTGAGGCAGAGACCTAAGTAACTTGCCTGAAGCCACATAGCTAGCAAAGACAAAACTGGAATTCAGACCCTGGCCCTAGAGTCCTTTTCCTCACCATTAAGTTTTTACTAACGTAGGTTGAAGGGAATGTATTAGCTATTTTTATTCATGGCTGCTACTAGAATGAAAAATTGAGCTTAAAACGGCTTATGAATTCTCTGGTTCGCTTTCTTTGTTTTTTCCATGTTTCTGCCTCAGGTGGTCAAGCACATCATCATCAAGCAAGCGCATGTCCCAGAGCCAAATAGCTAAAGGGGTTGATTTTGAATCAGATGAGGTAATAAAGTAATATTGTTAAATCTTCATCAATTTTTAGCTGTTTATAAAATTTAAATAAGGACTGCTAAGCTAGTTGCTGGAAATTATTTTTTTTAAATACTTACATTGATAACTTCCTTTGAACTGTACTTAATGTTAAGAGTCAACAAGTAGCATTTGTTGAGTAAATGTAAATACTCAGATATGAAAGGCCTGCCAATTTTTAAAATATGATATTCACTCAATTCTTAATTTAATTTGCCCTGTTAATCGTGGATCAGAATAGTTTTTCTCAGCTTCTGTCATTTGTATTTGAAGAAGTGGTGATGATATTCTAGAAGTTTTTAATGTTACTTTAATAAAATATTTATTAAGTACTTACTATATGCTTTACACATTTCATATACAAAAGGGTACATGGTGGTGATTTTCATTTACAGAGAGGTTCAGATATTGACTGAAGGTGACACATGGCAGGACGTATGAAAGAAACTCCAGTTTCTGTCTGGACCAGAAAACTACCAAATCTCTTCTAACCTGAATGAGAAGGAATAGGAAAGAGGCAGACTCAAGACTAGCCTCTTGGCTTTACTCATCCTTTGGTTCAGCTGCGTTAAAGCCTGGCCTTTCCTGTTCCTCCACAGCAGCCAGTTGAAGGGCCTTTTCTAGTTTTTGTTGAATTGCTTTAACATGTTTTTCTTAGCTCTATAACCCCTTTCATTTCTTTATTTTTATTTATTTTGTTTTTTAATTTTTAATTTTAATTTTTACTTATTTTTTTAAAGATTTTATTTATTTATTTGACAGAGAGAGACACAGCGAAAGAGGGAACACAAGCAGGGGGAGTGGGAGAGGGAGAAGCAGACTCCCTGCAGAGCAGGGAGCCCGATGCAAGGCTCGATCCTAGGACCCTGGGACCATGACCTGAGCCGAGGGCAGACGCTTAATGACTAAGCCACTCAGGCGCCCCTTTTTTTAACTTTTTAAAAGATTTTATTTATTTGAGGGAGCGAGTGAGCACAAGCAGGGGAGAGGGGCACAGGGAGAGGAAGAAACAGGCTCCCTGCTGAGCAGGGAGCTGTACCCAGGACCCTGAGATCATGACCTAAGCCAAAGGCAAATGCTTAACCGACTTGAGCCACCCAGGTGCCCCATTTCTTTATTTTTATTTAAAAAGTTTTTTAATTGTGATACAAACATACGGTGTAAAATTTGCCATCTTAGGGGCACCTGGGTGGCTCAGTCCATGAAGCGTCTGCCTTTGGCTCAGGTCATGTTCCCAGGGTCTTGGGATCAAGCCCCACATTGGACTCCCTGCTCAGCAAGGAATCTGCTTCTCCCTTCTCCCTCTCCCTCTGCCCCTGCTCGTGTTCTCTCTCTCACTCTCCTAGTCTCTCTCAGATAAATAAATAAAATCCTTAAAAAAAAAAAAAAAACTTGCCATCTTAAACATTTTTCAGTGTGCAGTGCTCTAGTGTGAGGTATATTCACTTCGTTGTGCAGTAGATCTCCAGAATTTTTTCGTCTTCCAGAATTAAAAATATCCACACATTAAACAACTAACTCCTCATTTCCCTTTCCTCCCAGTCCCTGGTAACCACCATTCTAATTTTTGTCTCTCTGAATCGGACTGCTTTAGATACAGTGCTGTGAGTGGAATCACAGTATTTATCTTTTTAGTGACTGTCTTATGTCACTCAGTATAATGTCCTGCAGGTTCATCCCTGCTACAGCATGTGACTCACACCTTTCATTTTTGGCTTCAGCTGTTGCTGTCATGTTCCTGTATCCCAGCTGTGGTTTTGAACCAGCTTGAGGAGAGGACTCAACAGCAGTTCAGGCTGCAGAGAAGAATGGCAGCATGAGCTCAGTCTCCCTGTGAAATACTCAAGTGTTGCCTGCAGGAGGGAAGCAAGCAGTTGTGGACTCATTTGTTCATTCCAAACATCTAGATAGACATGTTAAATGTTACAGTTAAAGATTTGTATATAGTTCATGTTAACTGCAAAGGAAAACAATGAGCAAATTATTATGCCTCAAGTTGGATTTATCTCTGGTTTTTAATAAGTTCTGCCTTTGTTAATAGCAGAAAATGAATCAATAAATGTGAGTTTGTATTTTTCAAGGCATTCATTTCTCACTAGAGATAGTTAATTTAGCTAACATTTGAATGTGTTGATGGTGATATCACCAACAAAGCTTAACACCAAATAATTATCCCTATTTATCAATGTCTTAAACATAAATCACGGGTGCCTGAGTAGCTCAGTCAGTTAAGTGTCTGCTCAGGTCATGATCCCAGGGTTCTGCATCGGGCTCCCTGCTCAGTGGGGAGCCTGCTTCTCCCTCTCCCTCTGCCACTCCCCCTACTTGTGCTCTCTTGCTCTCTCTCCCTCTCAAATAAATTAATTAAAAAAGAAAAAGAAAAAATTTACAGGCAAATTTGCTTTCCCTGAATATTTAACTAGAGAATATGTAAGAATCAATTTTAAGTTATCCTCATCTAAATTTTATAATTTGGGCTTATCTGAGATTTGTTAATTTTCCTACTCTTTAAGCAAACTGCTAATTCTAATATCTGATACTCTTGTCTGCTCTTATATGCATATAATCTTCAGCCTCATTCCAGCATGAGAACTCTTTCATACGGCTTCTTTTTCCAGAAAGAGATTTGAAAGATTTTGATTTGCTTGGTGCTTTTTGCAGCAGTCTGAGAGTAGCTGTCTGCTGCTGGCATGAAATGGGTACCAGGAAATAAGAATTATAGCTATTTCTGAGTTAGGTCATGTGCCTTCATTATTTTGCGGGGTGAGTTTCCAGAACATTAGGTAACACGAGTAATAAAATGTAATTGGAAGAAAACCTATTCAAAAAGCAAACAGAAATGACTTGAAGAGTATTAATTTTCCTGGCTTACCCATACCTTATTTTCCTTTATTAAGGTCAGTAATTGAGAGAAGTGTATATGGTATATATTGTAGGGATACACACATGCACATATATATATATCAGGATCAATTATTTTCAGTGCTTCCTAAGAATTTAATTGACTTACTTCCACGGTGAAATAGCTACTAGGGAAGGGAGGAAAAGATAAATGAACAGACTATTCATATTCATAAAGGAAATGGAAAAATGAAAGTCTACGTCTTGTGAAAGGAGGAAATGGCTTTTACTGGTATTGTTGTTTACCCATGAGCATGTCTATCTTGTCTGAGTGAAGCATGGAACGGTCACTCACGTAACATTTGTATGTCATTTCAGGATGACGATGACGATCCTTTTATGAACATAAGTTCTTTAAGAAGAAACAGAAGATAATATATTTAATATAACTTTGAAGTTTTCAAGATTCAGGAAAAATCAAAACATTGCAAGCTAAGAGTTTACAGTTTTTTAAAGTATTGCTGTTAACTACAGAATTTGTAAGAGACTTAACAGGGAAATTTAATGTATAAGAATTTATGTTTTTGAGTATCATTTCCTGAACATGACTCCTTTGAGCAGCTTCCCAGCTCAAGAACATACAGAATAACATTGGCTCTCCTTATTTTTTTAATCTAGTTGTTAACATTACCTGGGGCTGCTCTATAAAATCAGAATGTTATTTTCTTCACATACATTAGTGTATGTCGTACTGAATGAGGGCTTTGCTTAAATACCATTCTTGAGAGTAAGGATTAAAAGAAATCTATAACTATATGTTTCTGCTTCATGATCAAAGACTATGACTATTTTAATGTAGTTACGTTTAGCCGAAGTTGAGGAAAAGAGCTTATAAAATTTGACCCCTTTATAATTTTACTAATTTCTAGAGATTCTGGATTTCCTGAAGGTAAAATAATCTTTGTGAAACTGTGCCTAAGCTCGCTCGCTGTTCATTACTCTGTATTGTTCTTTTTCTAAAGCTTGTGGTAGTTCAGCCACTGAGACTTTGAATGTTAGAAGTACCTTATGCTTTGAATAATTAGACATATTTGTATTAAAAAATAGAAAAATCTTGGAATTATTAAGCTTTTGATTTTAGTTGTAGCAGATTTTTAAAAGATTGTGTTCCCACTGGGTTCCCATTAGTCATTTTCTTCATTCTTTATGGTTCTCTCTTCTCTTACTCTAGAGCTCTCTCATTTATTTCTACAAGGAAAAGTGTTAAAAAAAAAAAAAAAAAAACCTATTCCTAACTGTATTTTTCTTAGAAAATATTGAAGAACTTTTTCAGATAGAGTGATCAGTTGAGCATTATATTAGATTAAGATATTGAAATACAATTTCTGTGGACTCTCAATGCCAAAATTTCATATTAATAATGTTTTATCTTAACATCGGACATGCCCAGTTCCAGAATTCTTAGTGAAGCAGCTTTGTCAAGTCCATATTTTCTCCCATCCAAGTACTGGCCAGGCCTGACCTTGCTTAGCTTCTGCGATCAGGCACGTTCAGGGGGTAAGGCCGTGGGCAAGCTTGTATTTCTTTCCTTGTGTTCGGGGGGCAGGGGACATAATTTGACCTCTTCAGATCTAAGGTCAATAATTCCATCTCCATCTTAAGACTGTTAGAACACCCCCTGAGTATTTCTTCTTTTCATCTCTGAGGTAGCTATATTGAAAGACTCCTTAGGGAAGCCACAGGTCTTGGTGGTACAACAGCCTGACATTTCTTCACTTGCAGAATTAAACACTTGACTGAGCAATATTCATGATTACTGGCATGGTCACACCTGGACTATGTCAAATTATAAAAGACAGAACATTTGCATAGTGGCTCTCTCCATATTATAGCCCTTGGAAATGGCCTCGGTCAAGAACTGGGATATAACATTCTGTGGGATAAATTGGGATGAAACATGTGTTTTAAATATTTTTTTAAAAAATATTTTCTGTACCCAACTTGAGCAAAGAGATTAGGTGAGAAAACAGCATTAACTCAGCAAAGGCATTGGCCTGTGAAATATTCTCAGGTACCTGTCCCGACATCTTTACTGTCCCCAGCAGCAGTGAAGCCAGGAGTGAGAGTTGCTTTCCATGTACAATGGAAGCTGGCTTGGGTGGCGGCGTCTGGGAAATGTAGGAGACAGTCATGAAAGCATGCTGACAAAGTTCTTGCGAAAAAAGGACTTTCTCTCTAAAAATGGCTCCATGGTATGACAAAGGTACTAAATGTCATGCCGATGGCTCCTAGGAAAGATGATTCCATGGCAATTAGAGAAGTGAAATTCTCAGCGAATGCAAGTCATTTTGTTAACAGTTTGTGTCGCTTCAATATGGTAAATAAAACGTGAAAGAAAATCCTTTCTGATGGAATATTGTTAATGTAGTTAAATATGCCATATAGCCTTGCTGTTCTGTATCGATGCCATAAAATCTAGGGTTTTTTGGGTTTTCAGACATGTTAGTATAGGTGTGTATGGGTGATTCCAGATGATCGCAGAACACCTGCAGTTGCTCTTGGAGGCCGAGAGAGCAGTGATGAAAACATTCTGAGGGAAAAAATCCTTCCATCATTTACCAAAGAATGTACCCCTTTCTGGTGTTCTGTTCCTATCATAAAAATATAGCAGTGCATTTACAAGGTTAAGAATGCATTGTAATTCTAGGAAATTCTAGGAAGTATGACTGGTGCTTAGAAAGTTCAAGCATTTAGGCATATGACATAAATCAGGTCCATAGAAACCATTTTTGTTTCCCCTAAACTTTTAAAATTTACAGAGTACAGGGTGCCTGGGTGGCTCAGTTGGTTAAGCGACTGCCTTCAGCTCAGGTCATGATCCTGGAGTCCCGGGATCGAGTCCCACGTCGGGCTCCCTGCTCAGCAGGGAGTCTGCTTCTGCCTCTGACCTTCCCCCTCTCATGTGCTCGCTCTCTCTCTCATTCTCGCTCTCTCAAATAAATAAATAAAAATAAAATCTTTAAAATTTACAGAGTACAAAAACAGAAAAGTCATGTGGTTTAATAAAGAATTATAAAGTGAGTACTCATGGCACCTCTATGCAGCTCAAGAACTAGACTATCTCTAGCGCCCTGGAAGCCTGCTGAGTGTTCTCCCCTCTCTGGCTAACCAGTCTTGACTTCTGTCTTTGAGAAGCTCTTATCTTTGCCACAAGGTGGCGCGTCCATTGTTAGATGGCAAATAGGATGATACAACAGCAAATCTGAAAGGAGGAAGTTAGTAGAGTTTTGCAGTAAATTTGGAACCTATGCAATAATACTAAGCCTATGCAGTAATACCAAATTAGCCTTCTAATCTTAGATGTAAATTGCTTTACATATTTCACCTGGCTCTGCCTGTTACTAAGGAAATTGCCAGTTTGATAAATTTTACAAATAATGGTTCAAGAAGAAACTGTTTCGAAGAGAAAAACCCTTTATTAGAAAAATTAAATTAAAAAGTTTCCCATTGTGAAATTTGTCTTTTGAAATGTGCTATATTTAAAAATAACTTTCCCCCAGTGTAATCTGATTTTTTTAATCCATCATGCATTTAATTCATGGTGTTCTGTAGCTTTTTAAAGCTAATTACCATTAAGATTATTGTAAAGATTTTATAGAATAAAGGTTTGTGTTTTAAGTCCAAAGAGTTTCCATATTCTTGAATGAAAAATGTCTGTGTTTTGTCATTTGCTTATCCCTTTTAATACTTTTTAAGTCATTGTTTATTAGCTAAGTCTGAAGATACTAGAATTTTAGTTTGGTCTCTAAAGCCAGTTCACACAGCTTGCTATTGGCAGCACATTTGTATATCTTGACCGTGACACTTCACTAGATTTAAATTATAGTTTAAATACAGTTTTTAAATTATAAAAGCAATGTATATTTATTCTTTAAAATTCAAACGTTGGAATATGTATTAAACATGTGTGTATTTCCCTGTAATCCTCTCCCCAGACTTAACTCCAAACAATTAGCTGCATATTTCTCCAATTGCTTTAGCATGATTACGGACAAAAATTGTTGAATTAGAACCCCCAATTATGTAGTCAAATATTTTAGTCCTTATATCAAGGTGTATTTTCAGCTTGGTACTTGACATCCTGATGTTTCCACATCCGATTTGTCAACCTCTTTTAGTTAAACCACCATTGTCTGTTTTGAAGGATAACTGTACTGCTTTTCAGTGCATAACTGAAATGTTACCACTCCATTTGGGTCAAATGCAAGAATGTTCAATCTGTGTGCCTTGCCATCAGAAGTAGTAAAGTGATTTTCAAAGGGCTCTTGGCCAGTGATGGCCCATGATGGTTAATTAACTGAAGGAAGCGCAGTGCGTATCAGGCTGGCTGACCGAGGCCACACTCTAATGCTTCTTAGAGCCACTCTACGGTCCTGACGGTTTACATGGAGATACCAACACTACTGTACTATTAAGTACCCTTGATCACATCTCCTGTTTAGTTTCAAAGGTTTCATGTTTATTGTATTTAAAAATCAGTATTTGCTCAACTGTAAGCATATAAATGTAAATCCAGTCTACCTATTAGTGCATTTGAATTGATTACAGGGTGTATCTGGACTTGGAGCAAATTGCCAAAGGCAAAAAGCCATTGCTTAATAGGGTGAGAGGCACAACTACATTTCTGTTGGTCCTGTGACAGTCTGGAAATAGGACGCATAAAATGAAGGTATCCGTTTTACATTTATTAAAATGTCTTACTATAAATACTGAAATCAGTCAATCCATCTATCCATCCATCATAGACAAAAGCTCCCAATGGTTTGTCATCCCAATCTCGATATAGAGAGTTTTAGTAATGGTTTAAAGCTAGATCATGTTGTTGTTGTTTTTTTTAATTTTTAAAAAAATTTTACGTATTTATTTGAAAGAGAGAGCACGAGTGGGAGAGGGGGAGGGAGAAGCAGATTCCCCACTGAGCAGGGAGCCTGTTTGGGGCTTGATCATGACCTCGGCTGAAGGCAGACACTTAACTGACTCAGCCACCCAGGCACCCCCAGATAATGTTTTTTTTAATTTTTATTTTGAAATAATACTGAATTTTGTGGAAGATTTGCAAGAATAATAGAAAACTTTTTTACCTTTTACTCAGTTTACTAATTTTTAACATTTTGTCATTTAAAAAATCATATGTGTGTATATTACATACATATTCATATTCAGACGTGAATATGCACACATATAAAATTTTTTTTCAGTCTTTTGAGAGTAGGTTTCAAGGAGTAATGCTCCTTTACCCCTAATACTTAATGTATATTCCCTAGGAATAAGGATATTGTCTTACATGACATCAGGACAGCTAGACTTTCAGAAAATTTAACAATGATTTAATACTTTATTTTTTTAATTTTTAAAATTTTTATTTTTTAATACTTTATAGTCCATATTCCAATTTTGTCAGTTATCCCAATAATTTCCTTACATAGCATGATTTTCCCTCTAGTCCAGGATTTAATTTTATTTTTTTAATATGTAGAACATTTACATACTTCAGAAGTCTAACCATTCAAAATGTGCACTCAGATCTTTCTCCCTTCCCTGTCCCTTTCACTCCTTTCTGCTCTACCAACTGTAGGTAAATAATTCCATTCTTTACCCTTTCTGCATTTCTTTTTGCTATAATAAGCAGTTTTGTGTATTTTTTACTTTTCCCTTCTTACACAAAAAGTGTCTGTTTGTGTGCTCTTCCCCCCCACCCCCAATAATCTATGCTGGAAATCACTCTGTCACTTTACAAAGATCCTCTTTTTCATAGCTACATAGTATTCCATTGAGTTTAAATACCATAGTTTACACTATCATTCTCTCATATTTGGGTATTTAAGTAGTTCCAACATTTACAATTACACAAATAATGCAGTAATACTCACCTCACATGTTAATATTTTGACATTTTTGGAAGTATATTTCAAAGAGTAAATTCCTAGAAGTTGGAGTTACTGGGTCAAAGAGTAAATGTATATGCAGTTCTATTAAACATTGCCAAATTCTCTACCATAGAGGTGGTACCATTCTCACTGTAGTTTTAGTTTGCATTTTTGTTACTATGAATGAAAAACTTGTAAAAACATGTTTAAGGGTCATTTTTGTATCCATTTTTGGTGAATTGCCACCAAATTCATGTGTTTTGTCCATTTTTCTAACGTTTTTAGTTCCCTTTTCTCTTTGGATTAAACAAATTTTATATTAAGGATATTAGCTCTTTGTCTAATGCCATTTTTTTCCAATTTGTTACTTGTATTTTGATTTTACTTATAGTATTTTTCGCAATGCACTAGTTTATTTTTAATTAGTCCTACTTTTTTTTTTTCTTTTGCCATCTGGACTTAAATAGTTAGAAAGTCTGCCTCTATACCCAAGTTATAGAGGAGTTTACTCCTACTCTCTTTTTGTATGCTTATAGTTTGAAGTCACTTGCTGCTAAGATCCTTTATTTAGCAGTTAAATTTCTAGGTGTAGTATGAGTAGTGTGGTCATCTTCCCCACACAATTTAAAGTAGATTTTATTACTGGTAAGCCCTTAATTCCAGGTTGGTAGGGATCTGACTTTTACATTTAGATCTGACTTGTTTACTTGACTGTGTATAACTCTTCCTCAGAGAAATATGATCACCATATTTCAAACACCACAGACTTCCTTGATTCCACCGCCTGCAAGCTGAATTTTCAACTGTAATTGCTAGAATTTATCTTTATTGTTACACTAACTAAAATAGAAATCAGCACAAAATTAATATGAGAAAATACAACTTTTTTTCTGGCGCTCAAAACTAAGACCTCAAGTGACAATTAAAAAAAAAAAAACTTCTTAAAGCACTTTTCAGGAGTGTAGGATCAACAATAGCTGTTGCCTACATCCTGTGAAAATGAGTTGCAGATCCAGTGATGCCTTCTAGAAATATAATTTTTACTTGGTATTATTAAAAAAAAACAAAACCCAGGAAACATCCGTCCTCCCCCTATAAGATGCAGTATTAATCAAATGGTTTAGATACCATGCTTAATTTTCTTTCATTTTCTAAGGATCTGATTTGAAACAAAGCACACAGCAGAAATAAAAGAGAAGTAGAGGGGTGCCTGGGTGGCTCAGATGGTTAAGCCTCTGCCTTCGGCTCAGGTCATGATCCCGGGTCCTGCGATCGAGCCCTGCATCGCGCTCCCTGCTCCGTGGGATGTCTGCTTCTCCCCCTCCTTCCTGCTTGAGCTCTCTCTCACTATTTCTGTCTCTCTCAAATAAATTAAAAAAAAAAAAAAGAAAAAATAGCTCAATAGCAATTAAGAACATAGAATTAGAGCTTGTGCTAGGAAATATGACTCAACCTGTAGGATTACAGAGAATCTCCTTGAAACATGAACTCCATGGTTCCACCTGTTAGAGGAATCCTATCTGATACTCTTTGCCCCCTCAGAGATCTAATGAAGAAATCCTCATTTTAAGTTGTTACCTAGCAACAAAATCAGATACTTTCACAGAAGGTAGGTTTTACATTGAGTTTAGAAGATGAAGGTTTATATAATTTCCTATGATGAAAACTTAGATATGCCCCAGGATCCTACTAGATAGCAAAAGGAGTACCCAGAAAAATTAAGACTTGCTTCCTGGGTTATCTGACTCCAGGTCCAGTGTCTACCACAATATATACGACCATTTCCCCTGTCTGGGCACTGTGTGAGGCTCTAAGACATGACATTAGGAATAACATCATCCTGACCTGGAAGAGCTGACAGAATAGTCACAAAGAGAGTATCACAAGGGAAGTGCACATCAGAGAATGGATCTCATGTTACAGGAGCACTTTAACTGAGTAGATATGGCAACACGGCTTGTTCTTGGGTTGTGGAAATCAAGGGGGTCAGTGAGTCTTCACAGGAGAGAGAACACTTCAGCTAGGTCTTCAGTGAAGAGTTTTTCTGGCCCTGGGATCAGAGAGAGGGTAATTCTAGACAAATAGCATCTTCGAATGCAATAGCATCATGAACTGGGGGTGGGCTGTGAAATGACCCCAAGAGTCTAACCATGGGTGAACAAATCAAGGAAAGGAGCAAGTGTAAGAAAGTGAGGGAAGAAGAGGATATAATGAGTTTAGTTTGGAGCATGTTGAATTTTAAGTGTGGGGGCGTATTCCAAGTGGGAATGTCCAGGCAACAGTCGAATGTGTAATATCAACCTGGAGCTTTCAAGAGGATTGGTAAGTAGAGATACAGATCTTGGAGTCACTTGTGAGTGATGGTTCAACCAATGGAGATGGTTGAGATCACCCAGGGGGACATTTAATTCAAGAGGACCAGATAATGGAGGATGGCACTCTGGAGCACCAACAGTAGCTGGGAGGTCTGTGGTGGCACAGCTAATGCTACCATTTGTTGACTGTATGGATTAAACGGGCTGTTATGAGTTGGCCCAATACCCGCTCCACCATTTATAAAACTTTCTACGTAAAAGTGCAGAGTAAGTTCAAACCACTTACAGAGAAGTATTGGGAGCCACAAACTGTATGTTGGGATTTGGGTGTACTTCCTTTTACTTATCCTAAACATATCGTTTTTTTAAAGATTTTATTTATTTGTCAGAGAGAGCACAAGCATGGGGAGTGGCAGGCAGAGGGAGAGGGAGAAGAAGCAGGCTCCCTCCTGAGCAAGGAGCCCGATGCTGGACGTGATCCCGGGCCCCTGGGATCATGACCTGAGCTGAAGGCAGACGTTTAACTGACTGAGCCACCCAGGCGTCCCCTAAATATATCATTTTAGCCTATGGCTCCAGTGACTGGAATATTTCCAGTGTACTTGGAAACCGATTCCAAGGGTAGCATGCCCACACGCTGTGTTTTTATTACATTGGGAATATATCTGAAGCCATACTTTATATTTCAGGTCTACGTGATTCATTTGTAACTAAAGTATGATGACATCCCACCTTTGCCATTAAAACAGATCAACTTGAGGGACTGTCATGTGCCTGACATGATGCTAATTGTTCTTTTTTCCCTTCTGCCACTATGAGTGGCACCAGAGAAGAATTGTGGGTGTGGTGAGTTTTTAACTCAACTAGGATCTTTTCAGGAAATACCATTGGCTTTAGGGGAGAAATTGCTCACAGTACCGGGACTGTCGAGGTAGTGAGGCTCTCAAACACTTCTTTGTGAGGCCTCTGTGTGATATTATTATTATTCTTTGTCTTGTAAATGCTGGTGAGGTGATTTACTATTTTTCATCTGTTTCAAGTCCATTTGAAAGAGTTAAACTCTCTGCTCTTCGGTATGTTTAATACATGTGACTATTATTAGAAACAGAAATATAATTACTATTTGGCCCCTCCTGACTATACACAGTGTCCTCAGTTTTATTCAGAATGCACAAAGGAAGGAACTGTCCCATTCTGTAAGAGCAGCTCTGTGTCTTCCCAAATCATCTTCATAATAGCAAATGTAATGATACAGAATCATTAAAGTCTCTGAGGAAGGAACTTCTTTTTAAACCTTAGTCTTGAGGTGGGGTGGGTGGGGGGATGTTCTTCTCTCATTAAGCACTGGGCTGTTGCTATAGTTGAGGGCAAACTGGAGCCAGGAGAGCTGGGCGCTGGGAACTTGGGAGGCCGAGCAGAAAGCCGAATGCCCGGGGAAGAGGAAGAAGTGATTCTAGACTTTGTGCCTAACCTTGGATATTGTGAGCACCCTCCACCCCTTCGGAGCACATCAGTCCAACTTCCAACCAGAAGAACTTGCCTACCTGACGGCTGGAAGTGCAAGAGAATTCTCACACCCCAGGGAGAAGCCTTCAACCAGTGACTGACAGGAGTTAGTGGGTAGATATCCAGCTCCTGCCCACTGGTTTGGATAGCCAACATGTCTGCTTTACAACGGCTTTCCCAACAGGATGAAGATGCAGTCACACAGCAATAGCTGGTCTGACAATAGACCACTGGCCAGCTTCCCATCCTTGTCTCGATTTTCCACTCCCTTACTGGTTTTTGCCTTCACTTCCCAAATATAAACCCTTGCTCTAGAATCTTTGTCTTAGGATTTGCTTCTGTGGAAAGCTAAGAGCTAAAATATGTCACCTTGTCTTTCGGGGAGAAGGTTTCAGGCACCTGGCATAAATGCCCTCACATCTACAAGGTGGGCATGGGGAGCAAGGAATCAAAATGAAGGCATTAGTAGGTTCTCCAGATTAGTGCACCTGTCACAGAGCACCAAGCAGGATACTTGGAAGACAGTGCCTGGAAGGCCACTGCCTACCTTTGATTCTTTTCTCTGTGCTCAGTGCTGACCAGCCTTAGCCTGCCCATCCATTCTTTCTCAACAGTGGACACAATTTGACTAAGTAGGATTCTATTCTCTGAATTACCAGCACACTCCAGCCTTGCCTCCCTGAAATGGTGCCAAGTCATCTTAGTAGAACATCAAGTCTACCCAAGCTCTTGAATTACATGCTTACAGGCAGTCCTTTGGTTTCTTTTCTAGAGCTAAATACTTACTACTTCATCTGCCTGGCACTCCTGTCCCTTCTCAGAGGACCAGTCACATACCAGTCACACACCGCCAGGTCCATCAGCAGAATCGAAGGACAGCTGCTCGCCACCTTCTCCCCTACACAGAGTTGCTGAAAGAGTGAATGTGAAGTGAAAACTGGAGACAAGAGTGGACTCCTTTGAACTTGCTGATAAAATAATGGAGAAAGGTAGGCTCAAAGCTCCGGGAGGGGGTGAGGTCAGAGGAAGATCTTGGGTATGTTTTGTGTTTGACTTCAAGCTGAAAACTTGGCAGTCAGCCATGCTCCCTCCCTTCTGTCTCTGTCACCCTTGCACCTTCCTCCTTGCCAGCATCTTGATTCAGGCCCCACCTCTGCTCCTGGATCACTTGAACAGCCTCCAAACCTCCTGCTTCTGGCTGCAGCCCCTCTATTTCCCAGGAAGTCACTAGAGTGTTCTTTCTAAAATGCAGGCCTGATCTTGTCAGTTTTGTACTTCAGCCCTTCTATGAATTCCCAGTGCCCTCAGGAAAGCGTTCAAATCCCTCCTGCCATTGCTGAATGTGCCACAAGCATACTCACCTCCACATCTTTGCATGTATCATGGTTCCTTCCTTATGGAATACTCCATCTTCTTCCCTCTGCCGCCTCCTCTGTGACCTGTCTCTTGCTGGTCCGTTAGGACTGAGCCAAAGTATCACTTTTCTGGGACGACTTCCCAGACTCCTTCCCACCTGGATAAGTGCACCTGTTATTTTATTATGATGCCACTTAAACCATTTCCTAGCTGCTTGTTAGTAGGAGAGCTCGAACTGTATATCTGAAGTCTGAAGAGGTACAGAAACTGACATCTAACTTTCCCAGAAAAGTTCCAAAGTGAGAGGTGGCTGGGGCCTCTCCTCATGCCCTTGTAAGAAAAGACTTTGGTGGGAGGGGCCTATTCTCCAGGGTTCCCATGGGACAAAGGAGCAGGCTTTCCCTTGGGCCAAGTGGAAGTCTCAGAAGGACCCTGGGCTGGAGTCCCAGCATGGTGAGATGACAATAGACAGTCTACCTGACCTTTACCATTTGAATGGGGGTGAGGCCCGCAGTTAAAAGTAGTCAACTTGTGTACTAGATACCGCATATCTAGCACCAGAGAGCAAGGTGGTGGGGACATCCATACAGGTGTCTCTGAAAACCCCACATGCAGGAAAATGAAAGCTTTTTTTTCCTTTTAAAGATATTTATTGGGCGCCTGGGTGGCTCAGTTGGTTAAGCGACTGCCTTCGGCTCAGGTCATGATCCTGGAGTCCCGGGATCGAGTCCCGCATCGGGCTCCCTGCTTGGCAGGGAGTCTGCTTCTCCCTCTGCCCCTCCCCCCTCTCATGTGCTCTCTCTCATTCTCTCTCTCAAATAAATAAATAAAATCTTAAAAAAAAAAAGATATTTATTTATTTATTTATTTATTTATTTATTTATTTATTTAATTTATTTATTTACTATTTTTGAGAGAGAGAGCGCACACAAGTGGGGTGGGGTGGGCCGAGGGAGAAGCAGATGATTCCTGGCTTGATCCCAGGACGCTGGGATCATGACCTGAGCTGATGGCAGACGCTTAATGGACTGAGCCACCCAGGTGCCCAGGAAAGGTTTTCACCACGGGCAGACAAGTTAAATAACTTGCCCAGGATTTCACAGCTAGGAAGTGACAAAGCTGTGATTTGATTCTGACTCCACAGGATGGGATCCGTGGGTGGCCGGGCTGGGGTGACTGGGAGAGACTCAAGTCTCTCTGGGAATGAAAACAGGTGAGCAAGGTATCAAGATTTCCTGTAAAGTAGGCAGAGAACAAAAACGTGGGTAATATACTCCTTAGCTACAGCTTCAAAAGCTTCTATGGCAAGAAATGGCGCATAGCTATTTATCTCCTTTGATTCTTGGATCCTGTCAGCAGATTGTCCCGCTTTGAAGTTTCCTTGGAAACCGCCCCCCCCCCGCCATTGTCTTAATACACGTGAGGAAACAAAACCTAGGAAGCCCCCCAGCAAATCTGAAGTCTGGTCCGTGAAGGGGCTTGGAAAAGCCCTGACATCTATTGCACTGCCCGCCGTGTTCCTAACGGACTGGGGATCCACCGCAGTATCGAACCGCGCCGGGGCTGGCGCTCAGACCGACCCAGGTGGAGCGCATCCCGGTCTCCGCGCAGGGAGCCGCCGGGAGCCGCCGGGAGCCGGCACACCCCGCTTGACAGCACGCCCGCCCCAACCGCGAGGCCCCCGCGTGGGCGGCTCCCACCGCCTGCCTGCTCCCTAGGCGGTAACGAGGCTGAGGCGGGATGGAGGGGCGAGTGTGACTTCGGGAAAGAGCCCTGGAAGCCGGGCGGAGTTGTCTCCCGCCGTGGGAGCGGGCGGGTGCCGAGCGCCAGAAAGCCCGCGGGCGAGCGGGCGAGCGCGCGCGGGGACAGAGCCTCGCAAGCCCCGCGGAGTTGCATTCCCTCAGGGGCACCGGCCGGGCGGGAGCGACCGCCGAGCTGGCGGAGCGGGCGCGCGCCACCGCCGAAGCCGGAGCCGGGGCAGGGGCGGGAGCCGCCGGGGCGAGCCGCAGCGCCGCGCAGAGCCCGGCACGGGCGGCCGGCAGCCCCGAGCGCAGCCGCGCGCCCTCCCCTCCCTCCCGGCGGACGTCGGCGCGGCGCGGGCTGGGGCGCCGGGGCTCGTGCAGGATGGGCCCGCGCGGGGTGCTGCTCTGCCTGCTCCCCTTGGTGCGAGCTGCCGGGCGCCCCGAGGGCCGGGCCGCCGGGCCGGGCCTGGAGGCGGCCCTGGCCGTGTCCAACGCCTCGCACTTTTTCTGGAGCAACTACACCTTCTCCGACTGGCAGAACTTTGTGGGCCGGAGGCGCTACGGGGCCGAGTCCCAGAACCCCACGGTGAAAGCCCTGCTCATCGTGGCTTACTCCTTCATCATCGTCTTCTCGCTCTTCGGCAACGTCCTGGTCTGTCATGTCATCTTCAAGAACCAGCGAATGCACTCGGCCACCAGCCTCTTCATCGTCAACCTGGCGGTCGCCGACATCATGATCACACTGCTCAACACGCCCTTCACCTTGGTGAGGCCCCGGCCCCCCGCCTGCCTCAGCGGGCGCGGCTCTGCGTCCCTCGGCCCTCCACGCCCCCGCCCGTCCCGCTCCCCGGGGCCCCTCTCCTCCGTGCGCGGAGTTCTCCTGCGGTTTTCCCGGATCCGGCTGGCTGGCCTCGCCTCCCCAGCTCCTTCCCCTCTGCCCTCCTCGCTCAAGTCTCAACTCTCTCTGTTCTGTCTCGCAGACTTTCTGTCCCTCTGCTCTGTCTCGCTCTCTCTTTGTGTCTTCATCTTTTTCCCTCCCTGTGACTGTCCTTCTGTCTCTCTCTTCCTCCGCCCCGCCTCTATGACCCCCTTTCCCTCTCCTCCTGTCCTTCTCTGTGGTTTTGTTTTTCTGTCCTCTCTCTGTCTCTTTCTCTTCTGTCTCATCACCTTCTGAGCCCGAGCTTCTGCAGCTGGGGGCACTGGGGTCAATGACTGGAGTGTCTGCAGTCGTCCCGGAACGAATGACCACTTCCTATTTAATATCACTGGGCACTGGGCCTATTTGATATCAAGCAATAAATCGAAGCTCCTGGAAATGTTGGCAGAGATTGCTAAGTCACCCCCATCCCCGAAGTTCCAGCGCATTCCATGCCCCCCGCCTCCACCGCCACCCTAGGATGCTGCTTTGTGCTGCAGCTGCAACATCAAACAACTGCTAATTGTTAACAGAAACTTAAGTGCATTATTTAAATTGTGTCTCTCTGCTGTGGTTTGACAATGAGGCTGGGGTAAGAAGTGTTGGGGAAAAGATGAAGAGGTGGGCTTTGGTCCCAGGGCCAGGCTAGGGGCATTTGCACATGGGTGGCAGATGTGCCCCCCCTCCCCCCAACAAGCCCTGGCTGCTTAGCATCAGTGGTGTCATTTCTGTCCCTCCGTGACTTGGGAGTGCGGTGCTCCTCAGTGGTTTGGGACTGTGAGGGCTAGGACTGAGGTTTCTGAAGCATGAGTAAACGTTTTTTTCACTTTATGGAATAACCTTATTGTTATTTGAGTTATTACCAAAGCAGTATCTGTTCGTACTTCTCTGTCTCTCTTTCTCTCTCTCTCACACACACACACTCAACCAGAAATAATAGAGAAGCCAAAAGAAGAAGGTGAACTCCCACAAGTTCATCCACTTGTGTGAACATCCTTCCAAACCTCACATTTTAAAACTACATTCTCTCTTTTGTCCTCGTTTATGAGAACATTGCATTTTGCAGATGAGGAAACTAAGGCACAGAGGTTCAATCCCTTGTCCAAGGTCATTTAGCTAGTAATTGGCAGAGACAGGGTAAGAATTACTTTTCTGACTCAAGTCCAGAGGTCTGTCCACTAAGCCACCGAACCTGGGGGTGGCAGGTGAGGAGGGCTTCTTGGGCCATGTTAAGCTTCCACTACTCCAAACCATGGACTTTTCCTGCTCGCCGGCCCGCTTATATCTAACCCAGTCCTGGCTACTCAGAATCCTCTCGTTACTAGCCAAGGACATCCCCCTCCCCTACCCACTGTTACCTTGAAGCACAAGAGAGAGAATCTCTGGTTCCCCTTGGCTCCCCCCCCCACCCCCACCCCCTTGGCTTCTATCCTGATAGTCTGCAATGTGGGTGGAGGAGAGGGTTGTTGGGCTGGGCCATCCAGGATGAGAACTGGCCCCAGGGCATGGCCCCTGGGCTGCTCTGCCCAGAGCAGGATGCAAAATTAAATCTTCAGCAGACACAAGGGGGTGGAGGAGAGAAGCCATGGACCCCAGACTAGACTAACTGAGACCTGACATGTCCTGCCTTAGATGATCTCTTGCAAGAAAGTGGCAGGGTCCTGAGAACCCAGAATGCCTTCGAGATAATCCAGCGCAGCTTGGCCTTGAACCTGACCAGTATAACTGCCCCAATCTAAACTCTTGTCAGAGCTTACAAGGTCCTGGCAAGCAGGGAGGATGAAAAGGTTGGGGGGAGGGTCTTCTAAGGTAAGGCATCCTGTCTTCCAGCTAGTTGGTGACAATGTTTTTCCTCCCTGGTTTCCTTTCCTGTCCACTTTACACATGACAGCTCTAGTTGTTGAGAGAAATGCAAACAGTACTTGGAATTCCCATGGCAGAGGCATACACAGAGTGTGATGGAGCCTGGAGGAGAGAATCATTTATTCTGTTCTGCCAGAGTCCCAGGAGAGGGTCAAAGGAGACTGTACAAAGAACAAGACATTTCAAAGGGGCCTGGAAGGGCAGGAGTTTCCCAGGTTGAGGTGAAGGTTCCATGCAGATAGAGGAAAGGGGAGATCAAAGGCAAAGGGCATCAAGGCTCATGGTGTGTCTGGGGGGATGTTGAATGGCTCAATGGAGCTGGAACAGTGAGGTAGAAAGCACAGTGGGAGGTGTGCTGTGGTGGGGGGGTGGGTAGCTGGAGACCAGCAGAGTGGGCCAGAAAGGAAGACTGGGGCCAGCTTGAGAATGGGCCTGGATACTCTGGAGGCATCTGGCTCTGTCCCCAGGGCCAGGATGATGTGAAGCAGGAAGGTGACAATAATCTGATTTTTAGTTAAGAAAATACCATCAGCAGTGTGAAGGCTGAATTGCAAGTGGGACAAGACTGGAGGACAGGGGAAGCTGCTAGGAGGCTGTAAACGGTCCAGGCGAGAAATGATGGGGCACTCCATGAGGGCCATGGCTTTGGGACTGGAGAAGAGGAAATGGATCTGAAAGCCATTGAGAGGCAGCCCTGGTTGGCTCTGTACTGTATTGAATGTGGGAGGTGAGAAGTAGGAGTTGCTAAAGATGTCTAGCTCCATAATGTTAATGGACTGCTCAGAAGCCTCATAGGGCTGCTACCTGCCAACCCCACAGAGAGTAAAGCTACAGTCTACTGTCCTAGTGCCACAATCTGGCCACACTTGTCGTCCCTCATGACTCTCTTCCACACACTCCCGCTAAACCGTCCCACTGCTTATTCCTCAAACAGGGCCTGGGATTTCTGACTCAGTGCCAAGCCCTTTGTTCGTACTACCACAGGTACAAAGGCTACGTACTCCTTAAAGCTCATGTCAGGTATCTCATATGTCATAACGAGGGTAGTTAATCGTGTTAAGTGCTTCCTCTGTACAAAGCACTGCTCTACCTTCTTTTCACGTGTTATCTCTTGTTTGATTTTCCTAACAACGGTTAGCCCATTTTACCCACAAGGACAGTGAAGCTCGTTAAGCCTAAGAGCCTTGCCCGAGGTGACAGTCGTAAGAGGCAAATACTCTGCTATAAATCACTACATGATATTCTTTCTGTCCAACTGACTTGCTTGGTTTCTTTCTATAACATTTTTCCTCTCTATCTCAGCCCCCTCCCACCCTGCCTTGTGGCCCTGATGCCTCTGTCCCGGCCTTCTGTAGGGCACTGAATACTTCCCTTCTTGCATCCTGAGCTACCTGAGTCCACTCCCCAGACTCCTTCGGAATCAGCGCTTGATCTTTCTTGGGCATGGGGCATCACTCAGGAGCGGCTCGAGCGCTGAGGGAGTGAGCAGGCAGCCATGGGTGGTGTGGGATGAGGCCTAGGCCTGCTCCTAGGGCCCCACGCAGTCCTGGAGCTTGTCTTCTCCCTGCCCTGCCCACCCCTCTCCAGGCTCCTCAGTCCCCTTCCCAGATAAAATTGCAAGGTTTGCTTAGTCAACATTAGAGAACACAGCCCCCACGCTGTGTTGTGATTTTTCAGATGTGTGTCTCCCATTAAGTCTGAACTCATGTGGGCTAAGAATGGGTTTTATTGTTACCAGAAAAATAGCTACTATTTATTTCTGATAATACCTTTCTACCAGTCTGCCAGACATGGAATTCTACCCTTTATAGACTTTTTAAAACCTAATCCTTACAATAAGCCTACAAGGTAGAGATTTTTAAGCCTCGTTTTGCAAATAAGGAAACTGAGGTTCAGAGAGATTTTATACCTCACCCAAGGTCACACAGCTAGAAACTAGTAGAGGCTGCAAGTCCAAGTCCAAAGCCCATGGATTCCCACGCTCTCCTGGCACCTAAGAGGGCTTAGCCCCAGCGATATGATCAGGTTTTGTTGAATCGAGTGATTGAAAATCAGTCATGCCAGAGAAAATCATGTGTGACCCACAGTTGAGTAGTGTAGAATGGAAGAAGGGAGGGGCTGGAAGAAGCCTCCTGAGGGATGCTCCTCAGAGGCCGCAAGGGGTGGGTGTCAGAGTCAAGGCCTGTTTGTCTTCTGACCTCTGTGGGCTGGTTTCCAGGTCCGCTTTGTGAACAGCACATGGGTGTTCGGGAAGGGCATGTGCCATGTCAGCCGCTTTGCCCAGTACTGCTCGCTGCACGTCTCAGCACTGACGCTGACAGCCATTGCTGTTGACCGCCACCAGGTGAGGGCACTTACCCCCAACACCCTGTCCTTCCCCCTCTGGCTTTGCTTCTCAGGGAACTGCAGGGCCCCTCACGACAGTGTTTTAGCACATTTTTCAATAAGTGTATTTGTCTTCTTATTGACCAGTATGAGCACTTAGACTAGGCATTTTAAAACATGTGTGCTAAGTGCTACAAAAAAATCATTATTCCCAGTTTGTTATTCCAACAAAGGCTCGTTGCATTGGTGGTTCAGTGGTAGAATTCTCGCCTGCCAACCAAGGCTCATTGCTTCCATTTTGTGCCTCAGAAATTAATGAGCTTGTTTTGGGGGTTGAAAAGGAAACCTGAAAGTCACACATGAAAAGAGATTGGCAAATCATTGCAGGGCAGAGACAAGGGAGATGGATATTCCCTGGTCCCAGTTGTTGAGGAGGAAGACAAGCTAGGGCGTCCAGGTGGCAGGAGTAGGCCTCAGGGTAGGGCAGGAAGGCCCTCCTCACTGTCCTGCCCCATCAGACGCACATGGGTGGATATGGTAAAGGAAACCAAAAGGGCCTGGGGGTGCCTATCCTGGAGGAGGGTAGCTCCATGGCAAGTACCTCGCACATGCTAACCCGGTAAATCCATGTTGCATCCTTAGGTCCGTGCTGAATCAAGGAGTGGAAGCTAAGGAAAGTGCATGGGTAGCTTTCCCAAGATCACCTGCCTGGTGAATGATGAAGCTAGGATTAGCACTGAGGTCTGTCTGGTTCAAGCCTCTGCTCTGATCACTAGACCCCCCTATTCTGAGAAGGCTCAGAGGCATCTGCAAGGCCAATATCATAAGGACCACCAGGACAAAGAGAGGGTAGGATTTATTCTGAGTAGCTCCAAGAGGTGCAAACAAAGACCAAGGGAGAGGAGGCTTCAAAGATGCAGATTCAAAGCTGCAACTCAGTATGAGAAAGAATTTTCTAACAGATCAAAGCTGCCTGGGGAGGTAAGGAGTTTCATTTCACTGGCCATTTTTAAGCAAGGGCTGTATGACACTTGATAAGGATGTTTTAGAGGACATTCATCATCTGGTAGGGAATTGGGCTTGGCAAACTATGAGATTTCTTTAGCCCTGAAATGCCATCATTTTGGCATTTATATCGCAGATGCTTTGGGCAAAGTCTGAAAAGGCGGCATACAAATATTTTTCTGCCTTTTCTTAACCTTCTTCCCTAATTCAACAAGAGGGACTCTGAATTGCCTTTACCTGGCCCATGCTTACCCCCATTTAACATAGCTAAGTGACAGTTGACCCTTGGGCCAAAGGTGGGTTGGTCTGAGGAACAAGGGGATAAGTCTTGCCCACATTGACCCCGTTGCTGTGACATAAACCCCAAAAATGGGGCCTTGTCCCAAAGCCAGTGAAATCTTTGAGTGATGTCCGGACCTCTGATCCAGGCTCTCACTTCCTTCAGCAACCTGAACAACGAGAGAGCGTGAGGGGCAAAGATGACAAAATCCAGAAGGGGTATGTGCTAAGGAGCTTCTAAAGCCTAGTCACTTCCTCTCATTAAACCTAGAAAAAAACTGGAGAAAAATTTGGGGGGACACAGCCAGAATGTCCACTGTGTCCTGGGATGACATCCTCAAGTGGTGGCAGCTCTTTATGACCTCTCCCCCTGACCTTGGATTCACCTGTCTCAGGATGCCTTCATCAAGAAATAATGCCCCTAGTCTTAAAATGAGGATGCCATGAAATTCCCAAGTCTTGATTTAAACCTTTTAGGAGAATGGATTGTCATACTGTAGCAATTCCGGGATGCTTTTCAGCCCAAAGCCTGCAACACGGGCTTTACTAGGGGCATGGGAAAACCAGACCCCACTGCAATTTTAGCAATAAATGCAGTAATTTAAATAAACAAATAAAGAGTTGTATCACCAGTGTTGTGACTCCCCAGATAAATGTCAGTTTAACTTCCCATGACAGGTGGGGAGAGTCTCCTCTCCATGTTTGTCACCTCAGACCCTCTCAGAGCTCTCCATAACCTAAGGGGTCCAGAATCATGGGGGGCAGGGCCCGATCAGATCCCAAGATGGAGGCCAACCATGGTTTGTCCCTCTGCTGGCCTTGTGGGTGTCACGCAGGCCGACCTCCTACTCTACCCCTGCCCCGTCCCCTCACTGGCCCCTGGTTCTGCCACATATGAGCTGCAAGAGGCCTCTGAGTCCAGACTGTGGGGGTGGGGCAGCCCAGGGGCTTCATCCTAATGAAGGGTGCCTCTTTATAAATAGGACCCGCTTGCTTACTGCCACACAGGAGCGGCTTCTGTCGGGATTCCATCTGCTTCTGAACTGCTTCAGCCAGTGATGCACACCTTGCTTGTTTTCCAGGTCATCATGCATCCGTTAAAACCCCGGATCTCCATCACGAAAGGCGTTATCTACATCACAGTTATCTGGACCATGGCCACGTTCTTTTCGCTCCCACACGCCATCTGCCAGAAATTATTTACCTTCAAGTACAGGTGAGTTGACTAGTAAGGAGTAGCCTGGGGCCTCCCAGGCCCTTGACGGAGGGAAGTCGGAGCCCCCTCTGCCTCCGAGTTACCCAGTGCCCGCTGCACCCGGCTGTTCCCTCTGTCTCTCTCCCGTCCTCTTGCCCCTGAGCCCCGAGGCCTATCTGCCACATTCCTTCCGCTCTTTCTCCGCTTTTCCTCTCAACCACTTTAGCTCCCTGCTTGTCCTCCACCCAGTTTGTCTGCAAGGTCAAGGCAGGAGCGAGCAGCAGCTTTCACCGGGAACATGTACTTACACGGCCACCCAGACCGAGATTCAGAATCGCGCAGGCCTTGTCTAAAGTGGCGATGTTCAAATTCCATCACCCGGCCTGCAAGCGGAACATGCCCGTGTCTGTGTGTCCGAGGCACGAAGCTCCACTTTCCCCTACCTCCCTTTCAGGCTTCTTTGTCATATGCTCTCACAGAACGAGAATGTCTTTCAAAGCACTTCATGTTTTTTTAAATTTAAACACTTGTGTGTACTACTAGTTCATCGAAGGTGCTCTCCCCAGCTAAACTATGAGGCTGGGGAGAGTTGGCGCCATTTCTGATTCTGCTACCTTGGTGTCCCCGAGCACCTAACTTACTGTCGCCACATAACAAGCCCTCAATACATAATTACTTACTTACTGAATAAATGAATGGATGAATGAATGAGCTTCGAGTGATTTTCATCAGTTCACAGTTGTTTTCGATGAGGTTCCTTAGAAACAGACCCTGGGATACATATCGTGCTTTGTGATTTTAAGGAAGTGCTCCTCGGGGTCATGGCTGAGCGAGCGGGGACGCAGGATAGCAAGGGGAAGGGAGTCCAAGGGAAGGTGCAGTTTAGGGGTTGGAGGGATGTCAGGGGTAGCTACAGCCAGTTGCAGGGGGACTCTAGAGCAAAGATAACATAGAGTTTGTGCAGCCTGGAGGCAAGGGAGCTGGGCTTTCATATTCCAGGCTTCCCTGGGGAAAATGGAAACTCCCAGCCCCTTTTGGCTCTTAGGAGATCTGTAGGAAATGATTCCAGTGACCCCTGAAGCTAGGCACCTACAAGATTGCAGGGGTGGCCGGGGGGCTAGCGGCCTGGCACTCCAGATCAGTGAAGGGGATGTGAGGGGATCGAGGGGGTTGCAGTCTTGGTGTCCCACAGTAGCCGTGTACTGCTCGTCCTGAACCATGCACTTAAAAACACACATTTCTGTGACACAGGCAGGGTCAGGAGACTAAGCTCTAAAGGCCGGTTACAGCTACAGTTGACCCTTGAACAACACTCCTTTGAATGGTGTGGGTCGACTTCTATGTGGATTTTTGCAGTTAATACAGCCCCGCACTGTAAATGTATTTTCTCTTCCTTCTGATTTTAATAACATTCTTTTTTCCTTACTTTATTGGAAGAATACAAATATATAATACATGTACAAAATATGTGTTGATCAACCATTCAGGTTTTCAGTATGGCTTCCGGTGACTAGTAGGTGATTGGTAGTTAAATTTGGGGGGAGTCAAAAGTCATCCACGGGTTTTCAGCTGTGCAGGGGTCAGTACCCCTAACCTCGATGTTGCTCAAGGGTCAACTGTAATTTATAAGGGCTCCCTCCCCAAATTCTACAATATTGAAATGAATCACATATCTAATTCCCCTAGCACTCAGACTCCCATCTGCCTTCACACGTGGGGAGCTGGGTTTTTTTTCTCCTGCTAACAAAAGCAAAGAGAATTCTCTCTCTTTCAGTAGTGATGGCCACCAGCACATATGACAAGAGCAACAAGCCACATGGTGTGAGGAGAAAACAGCCATTTTGAGTTGCTGCTCAGACGTTTTATAATATGACAACCCCATTCACACCCACAGTCTGGACATTTAGATTAGGACACGGGGTTAGGATTCCCACCACAAGTTCCTGCCTTGTTTTTCCCGGGTCACCTTTTAAAAGGACCACTCAGAGTTGAGGCTGTGAAAAATTAGTGACCACCGCCCCAACCACCTTCCACACAAGAGGTGCTTGCAACCCTGCTCTCTGTCTCCTGCTTGCTCATGACCCGGGACAGAGGACTGTCCTTCCCCCAGCTCCTTGTGCCTCCATTCTGGGATTTGTAAGTAATAAATCTTGGGACTTTGTTTCCTTTGTGTGAGTGTATTGAAACTGTGCCTTCCATCAAAATGGCCCTAGGGTTTTCACTTCCCCAAAGTGGGAGCTTGGATGCCAAGGGAAGTACTTGCCAACCCTGCCTGGGGACTCAGGCCTCCTCATTCAGCAGGTCATAATCTGCAGAGTCTTAACACACCAGCTCTGGGGGCTCCTCAAAGAGGAACCAGGTGCATTCCATAGAAAATAAATACTTGTTATATGAATGGCTGAAGGTATGTTAGTTCAGGCTTTCCCACTCACATTCTTAAGACCCATCATTTCTTTGGCCCACTCCTTAATTCCCCTCTGGAATGGGAGTAGGTAGTAACATGAGGAATTCCAAGATTTCCTGAGCACATTGTGCTCTCAGGTTGAGTTAGTTCTAAGGCTAGGAATACCAGTGTTGGCGTTCATTCATTGAACAAATATTTACCGGGTCTCTGTTATAGGCCAAGAATAATGTAAGGTTAAGAGGACACAGAGAGAACAGGTGTTTTCCTTATCTTTATAGAACTCCCAACCTAGTGGAGAGCCAGAAATGTATCAAATAATTACTCTATAGCAAAAGCACTCTAAGGGATGTGCCCAATGGGGAGAAAGGCCAGTGCTTCTTGGGATGAGGCCTTTCCACACGAATGGCACACCCTCCGCTTTCTTTCTCTCTCTCTCTGCCTCTCTCTGTATCTCGCTCTCTCTCTCTCCCCCTCTCCCCTGCCACCAGTGAGGACATTGTCCGCTCCCTGTGCCTGCCAGACTTCCCTGAGCCAGCTGACCTCTTCTGGAAGTACCTGGATTTGGCCACCTTCATCCTGCTTTACATCCTCCCCCTCCTCATCATCTCCGTGGCCTACGCCCGAGTGGCCAAGAAGCTGTGGTTGTGCAACACAATCGGGGATGTGACCACAGAACAGTACCTGGCCCTACGGCGTAAGAAGAAGAAGACCATCAAGATGCTGATGCTGGTGGTGGTCCTCTTTGCCCTCTGCTGGTTCCCCCTCAACTGCTATGTCCTCCTCCTGTCCAGCAAGGTCATCCACACCAACAATGCCCTCTACTTCGCCTTCCACTGGTTTGCCATGAGCAGCACTTGCTACAACCCCTTCATCTACTGCTGGCTCAACGAGAACTTCAGGGTCGAGCTGAAGGCATTACTGAGCATGTGCCAAAGGCTGCCCAAGCCCCAGGAGGGAAGGCCACCCTCCCCAGTTCCTTCCTTCAGGGTGGCCTGGACAGAGAAGAGCAATGGCCGGAGGGGTCCACTAGCCAACAACCTCCTGCCCTCCTCCCAACTCCAGTCTGGGAAGACAGACCTGTCTTCTGTGGAGCCCATTGTGGCAGTGAGTTAGACGGGGGTCTGGGGTTGGGCGGTGAGAGGCAGGGGGAGGGCTGTCTCCAGCCGAGGTTGGGAAAGGGCCTGAGGACAGAACCTGGAAAAAAGCCTGTCCTCTCACACATGACCTTCACAGTGCTTGAAACAAGGTCCTACAGAAGCCATGGGACCCGTGATTTCCTAGGAAATGCTGTCTAGCCTCCTACCCCATTTGATGTGAAAACTAAAAGACAACTACCAATTAGACACATGTTTATGAATTCCTGTCTAAGAAATGCTGCGAGGCATATCACCCTGGTTCCCTGAGCCAGAGAAACCAGGACAGCTTCAGCCCACATGAGGGCTGAGTCAGCCCTCTGCCTAACAACCCTCCCTGCCACCAAACATTCATAAAGGACACCTGAGTCATCCTGGGGATGTGGCTGACCCAGATGCGCCAAACTCCACTTGAACAAGATTCACTGGCCAGTGAAAGGTGAGTGAGCCACAGCTGACACGGAGGGGTTTTTTTTGCCTCACTTTCTGATGTCCTGCGCCAGGATGAATCACAACAGTGTGGCGGCTGGCTGGATAGATGACAAGAAAGGACCAATTCAATTCCCTTAAAACAAAGAGGAATTATTGAGTTCTCTTAAAGAAGAATTATTATTAAAACTTGGGAAAATTTAGAAAAGCACAAAGAAGAAAACAAAAATCACCCCCTTCTGTCACCAATGGTGATGAGTTTTGTTAATACACTGTGGATTTATTTGCAACTTTTTCCTTTGCGTGCGTGTGTGTGCACACTCTTCCTTCCATTCTGAATTACACTTTTCCACGTAGAGATAAGCAAGAAACAGGGCATAACAAGAACTTCTGAGCACTTCTCCCAAGAGTAGTGTACACCGAAGAGTTGAAAGAAGAGGTGGGAGAGGAACCCAAGGAGAAGGCTGTCATGGAGCCAACAGACTGCCCTCATCTCATAACCAGTGGTAGGAAAGGTCTGGATGAAGTACCTTTTCTCCGATGGCAGCCATCGTGATGAGCCGGGGAACAAAACTCATCCAGGAGGCATAATTCCTTCTCTCCTGCACTCACATGGAACAAGTGCTGGTAAAACGTTGCCTTGCCTTTACAGGAGATGATGGAGCAGGCTCTCCAACATGCGGGAAATAATTGCACTTAGACACTTCAAATCCTCCCAAGCTGTCTAGACAGGCCACTTCTCTGTATTGTCTGAATAATAAGGCTTCTTCATGCCAGTTCCCCAAAGACGACTTACTTGTCAACATCACCCAGCTCACATGTCACCTTCAGAAACCTATGACATCATCATAGTCCTTAAGGACTCAACATGCCAGAGAAATCTCATTCCAAAGACTGTTTTCATCACCTTCCATCTGGTCCTGGGTGACTCACTGTGTCACCCAGGAGACATAGGCAGAATAGAACCTAATTCACCCACCCTAAACAATTGCCAATCTCACACTGGTTTTGGGTTTCTTTCTAGCACCAGATAGATCTTGAAAGCAAACATGGATATGGAGCTGAATGGAAGACTGAGGTTTGGGGAGAAGGGCTTTGTCCAAGGTTCACTTAGATCTCTTGACTATTCATTGAAACTGAACTTGGTCATATCATCTGCTTTCCTATAATGAACCGTGGGGGTTCATTATCCTATTCTCTCTATTTATGAGAATGTTTGAAATGTTTGACTTTCATGGGACAGAGAGGCTTCTAAGCCCATAGGGATCCCAAGATGGATTTTTCAGGCCAAATGGCTTCCAGGCCTGTGCCTACTGTCTCTGCGGTGTCAAGAAGTAGCTAATTGTTTCATCTTAATGCTGCCATGGAAATTCTTTGAACCAGACACAGAACAGACAGGAGGACTACAAATAATTTGTCCTGCTCTGGAATCATGGGAAAAGTGAAGCTTTTCCTTGTTGAGGACATCTAGAAATACTACCAAGTCAGAGGAGACCCTTCTCTGCAGGGGAAGACCCACAGATGGCCCATTAGGTCTAGGTCTCCTGTCAGTACCTTGTCTTCCCCATTCCCCTTGTTCTCTGTGTGCCTCAGAGCCAAAAGCAATTTGTATTTGTGAATGTGAAAGTTATTAAACTTGAGTCTTTCCAGTGTGTCATAATGAGTACTCTACTATCAATGCTCCAGTCTCAATAAAATGTATTTTGGATGCATGGACTATGCTTCTTGGACTTCTGATTAAACCACAGTTTGTAGCCTTTAAAATGGGGGTCCATGTGGATCACAAAGAGAACATGAAGACCATCTGTCCACACCCCTGCGTGTTACAACTGAGGAAGCGCAAACATGCTTTGGCTAGGGTAAATGGCCAGCTGGAAAGCTCTGATCTCAGTCTAGTTCTTCTTCCATTGAGCTGGCTGCCATGTCCCCTCTTTTGTGAGGACCCAGGACCCTACCTGTGAGTCCTTGGTGATTTGGGAGGAGACAGAGCTGCCACTGGAGCCTCGGGATTGGATTCCCCACCCACAGTGTGCAATGGATGCCACATTCCCACATTGGCCAGGAATTCTGCCCCTTTGGGCCTGGGCTCCCCTTGTCCTACCAGGTAAGCTGGGTAGGGGCCTTTGTGGTATACATAGTTACTCTGATGCCACCCAGGGCCCAGGAAATCAGTGTCACATAATTTTATAGAAGGTTATATATAGGGGTAATTTACTGAGCCTAGGTAGGGGAAGACTTGAAAGAAAAATGAAAGGCATAGGAAAAGGAGAAGGGTAGTAAGATTTGCTGACACCTAATATGAGAGATGCTATGCTAAATGCTTCTCAGCTCATGATCTCATTCACCCTCGCAGCAATCCTCCAGGGTAGGTATTATCATTTCTACATTGTAGTTGAGGAGACTGAGGCTCAGCTATAGAGCACTCAGCAAAACTGGGGAAATGCTACCTTCTTGGAAATTAGATTTTGAGAAGGCATGTAGAGAAAGAATCTTGATTTGTTTTTAATTCAACGTTCTACAAATTTCCTTGATTGTGAGACACTTTTGGGGTAAAACCTGTTAACCGTCCTAAAAATAAGTGCTTGAGTTACACGTTTTGGGAAATGCATGACTAGGTAGACCCCGTGGCCAATGAGTCCATGGCTCTAATACAGTAGAACTCAATTCTGGTTAGAAACATCTTCCAAACAGACCGTAAGTGACTTCCAGATTGCTGGTGCCCTGCTTGACTGACCATGGTAGGTTGCCAAGGCAAACAGTTGTCTTTTAGCCAGCCTGGGCCTCGGGGTCCTCAGATGGCACAGGCAGAACTCAGCTAAACCCTTACTGCTCCAAACTGGTGTGACATGCAGGCCTCAGGGCCTCTGTGCTGCTGTCCAAGGTACAGGCTCTAGGATAATAGGAGGCATGCCAGAGTGTTGGGGGCCGAGGGCAAATCTGGAAGATGGCAGGGGAACATCGACTGGGGAAACAGCTTGTCTTAGAGTGTTGCCTGTAGGTGGTAGAAGATGCTCATGGTGCTGAGTTCAGGTCATTAGCATCTTGCTTTGGCATCTCTGTGTACCCGCCCCCACCATTCTCTCTCATTTCAAGGAGTAGCTAACGAGGGAACAAATAAGGTATGTGCAGTGCTGGATGGCACTTAAAAAATATTCTAATGATATTTAATGTGAGAAAGCCCTGAGTTCACTCTCCTTTCTGAGACTTTGTAGCCTCTCTTGCTGAGAATAAGCTATTTGCTGCCTTATGGGTACGAAGCGGTTGATGTTACTAGCTCCTTCTCTCCTCCTGTTTCTAGTCTAGCAGGAACCTTATCCTCAGTCTGGTCATGGATTGAAAGTGCTCAGATTAAATGTGAGGAAGGCAAAGGAATCATGAACACAGGATTTAGGATATTGGTTACTTGAGCTGGAGGAGAAGGGGTTAGGGTGATGGGGTTATAAATAATTGTCAAGGTTCTAGTTTTTGTTTGGGGCAACATTAAGAGTGAGGCATAAACCAAGGATTATGATTAATTCAGTTCTGTGCCTCTGTAGTCTACAAACAAACAGTAAACCAATAAAAATGGAGATCTAGAGGTCTAAGCCTTTATTTTTCTTCCCTGTATCCTTCCAATCAAGTTACTTCTATGTCTGTATTGTTAAAACATGCAAATAGAGTTCACTTCCAAGACGAGTAGGGTATAACAATTATATTTCTGTTTTTACAAACAACCTTCTTCTTCTGGAGTTAAAACTTCCTCTTTGTTTCTGGCTTAGTTTTCTATGTCACTATCACTAATTCCTCCCCAATTTTTTGAAAGAGTTAAAAACCCCTTTGTGACCTGACCACGCACATAGAGTGTCTGCCATCGCCCTTCCCCCACACCTCCTGGGCTGTCAGCTGCTCCTCCCTGGGCTGGCAGATCTTTCTGTCTGCAGAACACCTGCTTTTCCAGGATCCCCGTTCTTCTCTACCCAGTGGCTAGGTCTTGCAGTTTCCTAGATACCTGTTTTCCTCTTTTTTTAAATTTACTCCTTTATTTTAGAAGACCACATTCTTTAGCAGTTGCCCAAGAAAAGGTACATAGAAACTAACTGAATTTTGAAAACATTTCTATTAGTTTTCTACTGCTGCCATAACAAATTCCCACAGTCTTAGTGGCTTAAACAGCACAAATTTATTATTTTACATTTCTGTAGGTAGGTCAGAATCTGACACAGGTCTCCTAGAGCTAAAATTAAGGTGTCTTCAGGGTTGCATTCCTTTCTGTAGGCCCTGGGTTGGATCCATGTCTTTTCCAGCTTCTCGAGAACCCCCCCACATTCCTTAGATCATGGACTGCTTCATCCATGTTAAAAGCCAGCAACATGGTATCTCCCTGACCTTCTAGAGTCACATTTCCTTCTCTCTTCTTCTGCCCATCCCCTCCACTTTTCAAAGGTGATTACAAGGATGTAATTTGTGAACCTTTGTGATTACATTGTGTCCACCTGAATAATCCAGGATAATCTTCCTATTTTAAAATCAGTGACTAGCAACCAAAATTCCATCTACAACCTTAATTCTCCTTTGCCTGAGCATATTCATAGGTTCTGGGAATCAGGAGGTGGGAGGCCATTATTCTGCCTACTAGCGTTGCTCATCTACTTTCCAGCATGTCTGCTGAGAAATTGGATGCTTTTTTGATTCCTAGTCCTATGTATGTGACCTGATGATCTATTTTAGGTAGAGGTCAAGGAGGTGAGTTGAATGGCTTTAGTAAGAATCATTACCTCTGCACCTGAAGTATTTAATATAGGCACAAACCTCTGTGATTCCTTCAGAGAGATGACATTGCTTTTGGCTTGTATTTTCACTGGGAGGAGGAGCTTCCGGGGGCTTCCATTTGATACTACTGTAACTGACCTCATGTGTAGATTCTGTTGGTTGCTAAGTATTCCAACTCTACACTTAGAAACTCAGGAATTAGCCACAGAATAAACCCATGGACCCCATATGAGTGGGACAAAAGCCAAAATTCCATTTATCACTTGACCTCTACAAGACCTCACTCTCACCTGTGGATCACGACTTTTTTTCATCTCTAAGAACTGGTGTGAACAAAAAGCCAGTCCAGTTATCCCCAAATTGGTCATTCCATAAGCCCATTTGGAGAAGCTGATTGGGAGAACTATAGCACTTACTGTGACACTGTCATAGTCTTTTCTTTATTCAAGGGGTCCATGATCTGTAAACTAACTTGGGTATGGAAATTAAATGAGGGGCTCTGAATTTCAAATGTGGTAGCTAAAGTTAGGTCTCCATTTGCCAGACCTGTGGGTTTTTTTGTTTTGTTTTGTTTTATAAATCAAGTAGTACCTTAGTAGAACGTCCTTCTATTCATTCAAGGTCCCTGTGATAATTTAGTCACTATGAAGTTCCTGTAGGACAAATAATTGACAAATGAGCTGACCCTGCTGATTGTCGTAGTAACCATACCCTCTGTGTCACTAGAGGTGAGTACTGCTGCCACCCCAGAATCCAGTCCCATCAACCTCACTCATATTAGGAAGTCCATTTCAAAGACAGCCTCTTCACATTCATTTTTGATGCATGGAAAAGATCCACACTAGCATTTTCACATATGTCTGCATTTCTCTCACTGGTGTGTTTCTCTATGCCTTGGAAAGGTCTGGGCCCTCTCAGAGGACATATTTAAGGGTGAATGCATGGGTCATACCTAATAAATCCACTGCACTATTCCTATTTCTCAAAGTCTTTGCATTACTTCTTCTAACTTAAAAAGGAATTTATGACATCTCAAGCTCATTTGGCATAGACCACTACTGAGCCCAGAGACAAAAGAAACCTAGCAGATCATTAAATTAATTATAAAATTATTATTGCTTATTAAATTAGTTAAAATCATTCTCAAGGCCCCAAATAGCTAAAATAATCTTGAAAAAAGAAGAATAAAGTTGGAGGTTTCATTTCACACTTCCTGATTTCAAAACTTATTATAAAGTTATGGTGATCAAAACAGTGTGATAACTGGCAAAAAGACAGCTCTAGAGACCAATGGAATAGAATAGAAAGCCCAGAAATAAACCCTCACGTATAAGGTCAAATGATTTTCAACCAGGGTGCAAAGACCAATGGGGGAAAGGAGACTTTTTTTTTTTTTTAAAGATTTTATTTATTTATTTGACAGAGGGAGAGAAAGCGAGAGAAGGAACACAAGCAGGGGGAGTGGGAAAGGGAGAAGCAAGCTTCCCGCCGAGTGGGGGGCCCGATGCGGGGCTCGATCCCAGGACCCCGAGATCATGACCTGAGCCAAAGGCAGTCGCTTAACCAACTGAGCCACCCAGGTGCCCTGGAAAGGAGACTTTTTAATAAATGATGTTAGGTGAATTGGATATCCATATGCAAAAGAATGAAGTTGGACCCTCACCTCATACTGTATACAAAAATCAATGCAAAATGGATCCAAGACCTAAATATAAGAGCTAAAACTATGAAACTCTCAGAAAAAAACATAGGGAAAAAAGTCTTCATGACATTTGATTTCACAGTCATTTCTTAGGACAGCAACAGCATAGGCAACAAAAGTAAAAATAGATAAATCTGACTACATCAAAATTTAAAATTTCTGTGCATCAAAGGAAACAATCAACAGAGTGAAAATGCAACCTATGCAATGGGAGAAAATAATTGCAAATCAAATATCTGATGAGGAGCTAAGAGTCAGAATATATAAAGAACTCCTACAGTTCAACAACAACGAAACAATCCAATTAAAAATGGGCAAAGGAGAGGTGCCTGGGTGGCTCAGTCAGTTAAGCTTCTGCCTTCTGCTCAGGTCATGATCCCAGTGTCCTGGGATTAAGGCATGGGTCGGGCTCCCTGTTCATCGGGAGCCTGCTTCTCCCTCTCCCTCTGCCAGTACCTCTGCTTGTGCTCTCTTTCGCTCTCTTTTGCAAATAAATAAATAAAATCTTTTTTAAAAATGGGCAAAGGATTAGCATAGACATTACTCCAGAGAAAATATACCAAGAAACATATGAAAAGATGCTCAACATCAGAAATCATTAGGGAGATGCAAATCTAAGTCACAGTGAGATACTACACATTAGGATGGCTAGTATCAAAAAACCAGAAAATAATCAATTTGGAGAGAATGTGGGGAAATTGGAACTTTTATACATGGTTGATGGAAATATAAAAGGGAACAGCTACTAGGGAAAATAGTATGAGAATTCCTCAAAAAAATTAAAAATAGAATTGCCATATGATTCAGAGATTCCACTTTTGGTTGTAAACCCAAAGGATTTGAAAGTAGAGTCTTGAAGAGATATTTGTACCCCCAACTTCATAGCAGCATTATTCACAAGCTAGAAGGTGGAAGCAACTCAAGTGTCCCTCAGTCTATGAATGGGTAAACAAAATATGGTACATATACACACACCGGAATATCATTCAGCCTTAAAAAGGAAGGAAATTCTGACACATGCAACAACATGGATGAACCTTGAGGACATTATGCTCTGTGAAATTAGCCAGTAACAAAAACACAAATAGTGTATGATTTTACTTCTATGAGGTCCCTAGAGTAGTCAAGTACACAGAAACAGAAAGTAAAATGGTGGTTTCCAGGGACTGGGGGAGGAAAGAATATGGAATTATTTAATGGGTATAGAGTTTGGGGTTCTGCAAGATGAAGAGTTCTGGAGATTAGTTGCACAACAATATAAATTTATTTAACACTACTGAACTGTACACTTAAAAATGATTAAGATGGTAAACATCACTTACCGTGGTAAATAGAACAACAAAAAAAGAACCATGTGCTCTTTTTTTTGGTCTTATTTTATTTAAAAAAATGGTTATGATGATAAATATTTATATTTATAAATAAATATATTTTAGAATATCGTTATACATATAAATTTTATATGCATTTTAACGACAATTTTTAAAATTTTCTTTCTTTTTTCTAAAAGCTTTTATTTATTATTTGACAGAGAGAGAGAAAGAGAGAGAGCATGCGTGCATGCGCACGTGCACAAGCAGGGGGAGGGGCAGGCAGAGGGAGAAGCAGGCTCCCGCTGAGCAAGGAGTCCGATGCAGGACTCGATCCCAGAACCCTGGGATCCTAAGATCATGACCTGAGCTGAAGGCAGACGCTTAACAGACTGAGCCACCCAGGCAGCCCTTAACCACAATTTTTAAAAAAGAATGTAAACTGCATATCAAAAACAAAAAGCTATTCTCAGCAGCCCAAACTTAACCCACTGATTCCAGAATCTCTGGTGTGTTTTCCCAATTTGATAAATTCAGTCTAATTTACATTTTTATTCTTTCCTCCCTGTTCTAGCACTCTGATAATCCATTCGCACATATGTTACCTCTATGTTTATATAATTCAATAATTTAAATCATACAGTTATTTGGTGTGTAATATCTCCTCTGGGTTTGTTGTTGTAAATGGCCGCTTACGGCACCCTGGGCCTTAGCATTAGCAGTGGAACTTGAAGAGGCTTGACATTTTATATCAGGTGTTCTTTGATGAGTTACTGTAGGTCTGTAATCAGGGTGGGCTGGTCTCATCCAATGGAGAGGAGTAACTACTTCTTCAGCAAGAAAGGCTCAGTGAAATGTGGGGTTATTGGAGTCATCTGAATACCCACAAATATTCCCATTCCAATTTTCAGGGTGCCATACTTCCCCTATAAATGCCTTAACTCACGTTAGAGACCAAGTGAGGCTTTGAATTAAACCTCTGTTGTAATTTTTCAGCCCACTATATCTGATTAACCACTATATTAGCTACATTGGTTCTGCAGTTTTGAGATATAGGAAAGTCTTTCAGGACAATCATAGAATATCCTTCATTCTCTGATATAAAATTCTCAGGCTATCATTTTCTTTTTAAAACTATTATAACTTAGAAGCATCCATCCCAAATTACAACTCATATATATTTCCTTTTTTTTTTTTAAAGATTTTATTTATTTATTTATTTGTTTGAGAGAGAGAGCATGAGCAGGGGGAGAAGCAGGGGGCGGGGAGGGAGAATCTGAAGCAGACTCCATGCTGAGTGCAGAGTCCAACGCAAGGCTCGATCTCACGACAAGATCATGACCTGAGCCAAAATCAGGAGTCGGATGCTTAACCAACTGAGCCACCCAGGTCCCCACAACTCAGATATTTCTTGTGTCCATGATAATGGTCAATTGCTGTGGCCAGCAAAGCTTTGCTTTCAATATGCATTTCATTCCAAGTGACCATGGTGGATCATTTAAGTGACTGCTCAGCCCAAACATGCTCTAGAACACCTGTGCCTCATCCTGTAATGCTAACCCAATCCCCACTGCCTTCAAACCCTATGAAATAAGATAATTAATTCCAGATCCCCATTTCTTTGAAAGTCTATAGCCTGCCACCAGTTCTGGAACAAATTCCTTATTAATCAATGTCCTTTGTTACAGAAAACAGAACCCACTCTAACTAGTTTAAATCTAAGTGCAATTTTTACAGGATATCAGAGAGAGAAGATTTTCAGGAACACTAGGGAACCTAGTTGGGATGTTTTACTTTTTCTTTTTTTAAGATTTTATTTATTTATTTGACAGAGAGAGACACAGAGAGAGCAGGAACACAAGCAGGGGGAGTGGGAGAGGGAGAAGCAGACTCCCCGCGGAGCAGGGAGCCCGATGTGGGACTCGATCCCAGGACCCAGGGACCATGACCTGAGCCAAAGGCAGATGCTTAACGACTGAGCCACCCAGGCGCCCCAGTTGGGATGTTTTAAAAGCAGAAGCACAGCAGCCAAGAGAAATGCTCAATTACTCCATGGGACAATGCTAGAAGAAACCCACTGATACAACTGACCGTCATTCACCACCCCGCATTGTAGAATCTCTGCTACGGCTGCCACAAATCAACCAAATGCCTCAAGCTCAGTGCTCCCAAGAAGAACTCTCTGACCTCTACCCGGATCACTGGTCTACCCAGGTCTACTGAAGTCACCTTCACATAGCTCACTTCTGTGACTATGTCTGCCAGAACCTGGGCCACATAAAGATTGCTAGTTGCAAGTTATGGAATATGCAAAATTTTAAAGCATTCCAGGCATGGAATTTAAAGCATGACAGGGCCCTTGGGAAGTGTCTGCAGAGCCGTTGAAAGAGTACAGGTAGTCAACCCAGACATAGTCACTTCAAAGGAAGGGTTACCTAGCTCTGTGCCTCAGAAATACTGGATACATTTTTAATCCTTATCCACTCAAAGCCATTTTATCAGCGAGAAGCGTGATTTTTCTTTCTGGGGGAAGCTGGAACCTCTTCTTTCCTTTATTATACAAAGTTTTGCTGAAGCGTTTTTTCCATCTAATTTTATGTTTTATTAAAGTTCCCTACCTCTGTCGGGCCCTAAGGGCATTTGTTAGGCCATCACTTCTGGAAATCTCTTTCCTTTCTGTTGATCCAAGATATAGAAAACATTTCTTTTTATATCGAACTCTTATCCTGCAACAATGCTAACTCAGTAATTCATTCTAGTAGACTTTTTTTAAATAGATTCTTTGTGATTGTCTATGTACATGATCATGTCATTTGCAAATAAAGACAGCTTTACTTCTTTGTAATATACATGACTCATATCATTTTCTTGTCTTATTATACTAACTAGATTTTCTTCTACCATAGTGAATTGAAGTATTGGGCATGGACTTTAGATGTTGTATTTTTCAGCTTTAAAATTTTTAATTGGTTCCACATTTGACTATTCTAATAAGTGTGTAGTGGTAACTCGTTGTTGTTTGACTGCATTTCCCTGTTGACAAGGTGAAGCCTCTTTTCATATGCTTATTTGCCACCTGTATATCTTCTTTGGTGAGGTGTCTGTTAAGGTCTTTGGCCCATTTTTCCATGGGGCTGTTTCTTTTCTTATTACTACATTTTAAGAGTTTTTTTGTAACAATTCTTTGCCAGATGTGAATTTTTCAAATATTTTCTCCCAGTCTGTGGCTTGTCTTCTCATTCTCTTGACAGAATAGAAATTGTTTTAAATAATTTTGTCCCATTTTATAACTTTTATCTTCAAAAGCAGTTGCCTGAACTTTTTATGCCACCATTACAGAAGTACCATCCTTCCCCTATTCAATTATTTTTTATAATTTTTATTTCTTTGCTGAGATTATCACTCTGTTCATTCACAATGAGTATATTTTCCTATAAAATATTTGAATAATTCCAATAGTGGCTGTTTTAAATAAGTTTCTTGTCTGCTGAGTACAACTTCTAGGTCATCTCAGAATTAGTTTCTATTGCCTGATTTTTCTTTCGAGAATGGGTCACATATTTCTGTTTCTTTGCATGTTTAGTGATTTGTTTAATTGATTGAATTATGAATATTACGACGGTATGTTGAACATATTCCGGATTTTATGTTTCTCTGAAGGGTTTTGTTTCTCTTATTTTGATCTAGCAGGCAGTAACCTTGATATCCCCTATAGTGGCCAGCAGAAAATAATCTCTTCTCAATTCCCTCAATGTCCACCTGCTGCTTATCAGCTGGGCTTTGCAGGGCTTCCCCAACACATGCATGGTTTAGTGCTCTGCCAAGGATTTTGGCTCAGTTTATATTAAGATTTTGTGTTTCACTCCTTCTGCAGCTCCTGATCCTCCACAATTTCTACCCATAACTGTCTAGTCACTCCACAAGCCCTGAACTTTGTCTTGGGCTATTTCAAGGAGGAAGATTCTGGCTTTCTGCCACCCTGAGCTTCATGCATTATTAAGGAATTTCTGTAGACAAAAGCCTCTGACTCCCAAATCACACCAGTTGCCATTGTATTTCAAGAGTGGGCTCATCCCCATTTCTACCTGCTTTTTGTCCCTCTCCAATGCCTTTGTAAAGTTGCTTTAAAATATTTTTCCAGATTTTTAGTTGTTAACACAAAAAGATTAATCCGACCTAGATTTTCTGTTATTACCACTCTGAATGAGTTTGTAAGGTTGTTTTCAGCTTGGGCTTTCCAAACCCCACGAGTCTGGGGCCACATCTAAGCATAGAGCTGGTTTAGATTTCCAGTTTCTTGTGGGTAACTCTATTTTCCACCCTTGGCCCAGGAGGATTGGGAAGTTTCCAGATCATTTCCCCTGGCTACTCCATACCCTAGTTCCACTTACACCATTTAGTCTGAGAACACAACCACTCATAGGCTTCCATCTTCAGGCAGGAAATTCCAGCCCTGACCCCAGTATAACCTCAGCATCTAAAATGTATAGTCAATCCTGATAGTCTTATGGGCAGTTCTGATATCAACTCCTACTTACCAGTTTAGCTTTCAGTTTACTCCTTGTTTATAGAATTTGGATTTTTCCATTTTTTAGTTTTGAACAACATTGCTAGGCATTTGTAGTAGGCAGACAGCATCCTGCATGAATCCAGGCACACATTTTCTTTTTTTTTTTTTAAAGATTTTATTTATTTATTTGAGAGAGAGAGAATGAGAGACAGAGAGCATGAGAGGGAGGAGGGTCAGAGGGAGAAGCAGACTCCCTGCCGAGCAGGGAGCCCGATGCGGGACTCGATCCCGGGACTCCAGGATCATGACCTGAGCCGAAGGCAGTCACTTAACCAACTGAGCCACCCAGGCACCCCAAGGCACACATTTTCAACAAAAAGTTCAATAATTCACTTTGCATAAGAATTTCTTAAAGTATGTTTTAAATCCAGCTTCTATTTATTATGCATTAACTAATTGAGAAATGCAATTTGGTATGCAATTTAGTCCATTGAAAGTTGAAAGCTTACTTTAGAGTCACCATAAACCAAACATAATGTGCCCATTTCAGACCTTATGACAAATTCTTAGGGAAATTGTAAATGAAAAGGTTCAGGAAGTATTCAATAAATATTTATTGATTCAGGCATTCTAAGTGCAAGCAAAACAATAGTGAATTCTCACTGTAAACTGTGCTAGGAAGTGTTACTATCTCTATTTTATAAGCAAGGAAACAGACTCAGAAAAGTGAGGCTGAAGTGATTTGTCCAATTTCACAACTGGCAAGAAGTGTATAGTGGGTGTTAGACCCGAATCTTTCTAATTCCGCTGGTCATGCTTTTGACCACTATTCTATGTGGTTGTGGGTCTTGCCAAAAATTATCTAGTAGCCATGATGAAGGCCTGGAGTAGATAGCTCAAAGAGGCTGCCTTCAATACCTAGCTATGAGACTCTCAGAGGTGCTAAATGAATTTGGAACCTCCTTGGGCTGCCCTAGGAAACATCATACCAAGCAGATTCTTGGCAGTCCCTGTTTTAAATTTGTGGCCTCAACGACCACACCCCAAGGTGTCCATGACATGTAGGAATTTACAAACCTGAGGCATGATTTCTTTTCACCCTTCAAAGCTTTCAAAATTTTAAAGTTTTAAAAATGATTGAACATGAAAAAGATCAAAATAGAAACAAAAGTCTCTGACCACCTACGCATGGCTTCACACTTTAGAGGACACTACTTTTAACCCTTCTGGTGACAGACAGGTAGGTAAGGTTAATGCAATACCCATTCCTAAGCCCCTTCTTTCTTTCAGCTAAAGGTGACCATGTTACAGTTCTGGCCAAAAATATAAGCTAGTCTGCTGGTGCTATCCCTTCTCCCTCACTTCCTAATCCTGTCTGGAATGAGGTCTTAATGGCTGGAGCTGCAACATCTAACTTCTGATCATGAAGAGAAGGCCAGGAGAATTGCGGTGATGTTGGCCCTGTCAATGGGTATTTCTGAACTAATCTCGTAGCTATTTACCCCTGCACTGCTTGTTATGAAGGATGGGGAGAAAAAAACAACTATTTCTTCAATCCACAATATGCAGATTTTCTATTAACTGAAGCGGAAGCATTCTTCAATGGTTCACCTCTATAACTTTAAATAGTGTATTCAAAATTCCCCTGTTTTGATTATCAATTTGCTCCAATATCTATTGATTCCTTGTCATAAGACACGAGTAATCAGCTCACTTACAAGTCCGCACTTCCTCACTTCTCCTGGACTCTTTCCCAGACCCTCACTGCTTCCTCCTTTTGTTGCTTAAATAATCATTTTAATTCCATCGAGTGGTACTGTGTGAGTCTGCTAGGGCTGCCGTAATAAATACCACAGACTGGGTGCATTAAACAGCAGAAGTTTATTTTCTGACAGTTCTGGAGGCTATAAGTCCAAGGCCAAGGTGTCACCAAGGTTCTAGTGAAGCCTCACCTCCTGGCTTGCAGATAGCCCCCTTCCCACTGTGTCCTTCTGTGCCCTTTCTTTTGTATGCTCAAGCTAAGGGTGAGGGGAAGAGAGTGAGGATGCTCTCTGGTGTCTCATCCTCTTCTTATAAACATACCAGACCTATTGGATTGGGGTCCCACCCTTATGACTCATTTAACCTGAATTACCTCCCCAAAGGCCCTATCTCCATCTAGTCACATTGGGGATTAGGACTTCAACATATGAATTTGGGAGGACACAATTTAGTCCATAATAAGTATTATTATTAGTGATTTGCTTAAACATCCCTTTCTTGTTCTGTTACATTTATACCACTTAATTTGATTACTTATCTTGAAAAATGACCAAAATAGCTTCTTACACTTACTTCCAAGAGAAAATAGTTGTGACTGTCCAGAGATTAGAAGTTCAGGCTACTTTAAGGAGGGATGCTTTAGGAAGGACTCAAGTCTTTAATGTAAACAGGACCAATCCACACAAAAAAAGGTAAATTGGGGGCGCCTGGGTGGCTCAGTTGGTTAGGCATCCATCTCTAGATTTCAGCTCAGGTCATGATCTCTGGTCGTGAGGTTGAGCCCTGCGTCGGGCTCCATGCTAAGTGTGGGGTCTCCTTGGGATTCTCTCTTTCCCTCTCTCTCTGCTCCTCCCCTCCCCACTTGTGCACTCTCTCTCTCTAAAAAAAAGGAGGGGGCAAAGGTAAAGTGGATTTTATGGAATTTTCAGTGAGTGTCGAGTCATCCCTAATTTGTTTATTAGGTGGAAGATAAAACTTGAATGAAAAATAAAAACTTAATTAACAGATTGTGTGGTTGTATACAGGAGACATGTGACTTTTGACTAAACTAACGTAAAGGGCGTTAGGTGCCATTCTAAACATTCTCACAAAAGGCATTCCTAGGAGTTTGCCAAAATCTTGGGAACACTCCTTCGAAAATGTCAAGGATCTGCTGTCCTATGAGAGGGAGACCTGAACAGCTTGTTTTTTTCTTCTTTTTCAGGTAAAATAATGAAAGTTCAGTATATGTTGTTTGGTGAATATTTGTCATTAGAACTATATGGGGCTAGAAATAGACTAATCTGAGCATATGTAGGATGTGAAGTTGCCCTCATACCTCAGCGTGAGAAAAAAAGCATAGCACTTATTTAAAAAGTACAAAGAAGAAGAAAACCATAGCTTAGAGAGCATTCATTTTTTCTTTATTTTTTCCAAATTCTCTTCAAAGAAAAATGATTTTCAGGCTTCATTCCCTTGGCAATGAATAATTTTTATTTTTGCTAACCCCACCCCCCACCAGCCAAAAAAAAAAAAAAACCACCATTTTATTTTTACTAGCTAGAGCATGATCTTGAAAGTAAGAAATAAATCACTGTTGCCAACAAGTCCAAAAAAAGATGGAGCCGTTTTTTATGAAGGATGGAGACACAAGTATTTTCAAATAACACTTCAATTTCGTTTTATTCTAAGCCTTGCCAACTAAACTAAAGAAGAAGCAATGAGTTGAAATTACAGCAAGAATCCATTAGGTTTTGACAGAGGAGAGTTCTCTGAGCAGTGAATATGAGGCTTTAGGACATGGACTCGTTTTCTCAGGAAGGCTGAGAAATCTCTTTCCTCAGAGGTGCTTGTTTTGGAAGTAGGGCTCAGTGAAGGGTCCTTTGCTGGGCATTTGTCTCATCTTGTGACTCTGAAGCCAGGAGGGACAGGAGGGTGTAGTGGTTAATGCCTCAGCTCTGCTAGGGTTAGACAAACGGGCTTAAGTCCATCTCACCCATGTGTGCTTTTGGGCAACTCAATTAACTTCTCTGGGCCTCGATTTAATTATCTGTAAAATGGGGCAGTTGTAAGGATGAAATAATGCATGTAAAGTGTTTATTCTTTTGCAATTTGATAAATGTTCCATAAATGTTCGATAAATGGCAACTCTGGTTATCATCTATAAGATTCCCTACATAGGGACGCCTGGGTGGCTCAGTCGGTTAAGCGTCTGCCTTCAGCTCAGGTCATGATCCCCGGGTCCTGGGATCGAGTCCCACATCGGGCTCCTTGCTGAGCGGGGAGCCTGCTTCTCCCTCTGCCTGCCTCTGTCTCTCTCTCTCTGATAAATAAATAAAATCTTAAAAAAATAAAAAAATAAAAAGATTCCCTACATAGCTCAGAAAGGAAGGCTAAATGAGTTAACATTGATGGAACAAAGAGTCTGGTGGATACTATGCCGCCAGGACTTTTTATTCACTCACTTAATCTTAACAATGAACTTGTAAGGTTTTATTCTTCCCATTCTGCATCTTTATTTGTTCCCATTCTTGAGGCTTTTGTTTTGGTTTGTGATTGATTTGTTTAGAGGGCATCTGCCCTAAATGTGCTTGAAGGCCATTGCCTTGGAGCAAACTGGGGGTACCAAAGGATGTCAATTCTGTTGTGAGGCTGCCTTGGGCATGGATGGACACTGCCTGTCTCAACATTAGCTTGGCTCTTAAAACCACACTGAAGAGCCCCCATCTCTTTTGATAAAGTTGCTCCCACATTAGGAGAAAAAGCATCTTTCTCTCTCTTTCTCAAGAACCTCATCCTGAGCAGTCAAACCCACTGGGTTGACCAAACAAGAAAGGAATGGAGCTCTTTTTGTAACACTTGTGGACATGTTTATGCATGCTGTTGTGTGTTGGGTACATTAGAATTTCATAGGATCTCATTTATAGTAATTACTCCTCTAGCTTGAGGGTTCTTTCGACAAAAGCAAATACCTCAGTGAACACGTAAATGATCAGTTATCAGTGCATGAGCTCATATTCTCAACTAGAGCTTGGAATAGGATGGGGCCTCCCCCTGGGTAACCCAATTCTCCAAACTGGCCTCCAAGTGTTGGTCTTATCCCATCCAATTAATTCTTCATGCCATGGGTGAAAGTAGCCCAAAGCCAAGCCTGTCATCTCCTAACTGAAACACTTTACCGGCCCTCATTGCCTACAAAACCCTACCTGCTCACAGAGTCTCACCTCTTCCCTTTATTCCTGCCTCAGCTCCTGCTAAGCTGAACTACTGACTTGAAGTTCCTTAATGTTCTGGACCTCCGCACAGGCAGATGCTCCTGCTTTTATCCCTTATTTACCAAAGGTTTTTTCTTTACCTTCTATATGTCTTTCAAGAATCAGCTCAGAATCCTGCCCCTTGCCTCATGACCCCAAAATCTGGGTTAGAAGTCCCCCTTCTGTGAAAGCTCAGAACTCTGGTCTTCCTCAAGCTCTTTGGATTACAATTGCTTCTTTGCTTGTCTGTCTCTCCCATTAACTGTCTGAGGGAGGAAATTATGTCTCACCTTTCAATTAGACTTCTCTTGAGTGCCCAGCACAGAGTAACTAGGAATAAATGTTGGTTAGATGTCTATGTAACACAGATAATATTTTACAAAGACTTCTGTATTTCTCCTCTTAGAGATTTTCCTTTTCATCCTCAAAGACCCTTAAGACATTAAAATTTGAGGGGCGCCTGGGTGGCTCAGTCTGTTAAGCATCTGCCTTCGGCTCAGGTCATGATCCTGAGGTCCTGGGATTAAGCCCCCCGTCGGGCTCCCTGCTGAGCAGGGAGTCTGCTTCTCCCTCTCCCTCTGCCCCTCCCCCATTCGTTCTTTCTCTCTCTCTCTCTTTCTCAAATAAATAAATAAAATCTTTATTTATTTAAAGATATTTATATAAAGACATTAAGATTTGGCCATAAGACTTATTGCTTCAGAGAAGGGGGTTGTAAACATCACCTAGAAGAAAGAAGCCCACAAAGCAAGGGCGAAGGAAGAAATGACACAAAAGGGAGCTCCTGTCACATAGGAAAAGGAAGGAGAAAGCCCCTGTGGTGCTGGGAAAATGGAGAAGGGGAGAGAGAAGAGCAAGAATTCTCCCAACCCATGCTTCTCTCCCCAAGCCTTGAAGGGGCTAATGCTAGATACACGCACACGGGTGTGGAAGAGATTGAGGAATCCCTCGGCTGGTGTCCTGCTTTCTCAGATGTGGATTGAGGAGTCTTGGAGCTTCATAGAGAGGCACGGGCCAAGTCAAACATGGCAAGGGAGCAGAAGAGCAGTCAAGGTGGGGTGAGGGGGTCTTGGTGAGATTAGGATATAATTAATTATTTCTTATTGTGCTCCAGATGTTTCATTGGTGGCATCTACTTCTTCCAGTACCTGATATCATTATAAACAACACCATCCCATTTTCAGGGGGGTGAGGGTGGAGATTGAGCAGGGAACAGTGCCTGAGAAATGCTCAGAACCTGTGAACCCATCAGCTCTTCAGCTAGCCATGTCCTGCCAATCACGTTGTCGTTTGGGCACAGGGCTCAGAGACACAAACACATTTCTAAAAATATTTTATTTATTTATTTATTTGAGAGAGAGAGAGAGAATGGGTGAGGGAAGGGGCAGAGAGAGAAGCAGACTCCCTACGGAGCAGGGAGCCTGACACTGGACTTGATCCCAGGCCCCTGGGATCATGACCTGAGCTGAAGGCAGACGCTTAACTGACTGAACCACCCAGGTGCCTGAGACACAAACAAATTAAACTCCTGTGTGGCAGGTAGCCTCTGTTCTTCAACAGAAAACAAAGAGCAGCTATGATAAAGTGGTGGTTATGTGGAACAATTATCCTGGTCTGTGCAAGAAAGAGTGAAGCAGGACAGCATGAGGAACAAAACAAGGGCAGAGAGGTGGGGGTGCTGAATAGAGGGAGTCACACACTCATCTATTTATCCATTAGCTCATTAAAAGTGGACTGAGCACTCATATTTGCCAACCACAATAGAAACACATGTAATGGGCACGTGGGTGGCTCAGTCGGTTAAGTGTCTGCCTTCAGCTCGAGTCATGATCCTAAGGTCCTGGGATTGAGTCCCACGTTGGGCTCTCTGCACAGTGGGAAGTCTGCTTCTCCCTCTTGCTCTGCCTCTCTCCCCAGCTTGTGCTCTCTCTCGCGTGTGCGCACTCTCTTTTCCAAATAAATAAATAAATAAAATCTTACAAAAAAAAGAAACGGAAGTAAAATTAATAAAGTATAATCTTTTTCTTTTAGGAGCTAGTGATCTAGTTGGAGGACATTAACAAGGATATAAATATATCATTATGTAGTGTGATAAATACAGTGTATTTTAAGGTAGCACAGGAGAGGGAGGGTTGGCTGTCCTCCTATCTGGAAAGGGAGGGGAATCCAGGAGGGGGTGAATCTGAGCTGGTATTCCATTTCCACCCCAACTTGTCCAACACCAACGGGGCACACTACAATTCAGTTCTGACACTAACTACCCAGAGTGAGCGCAGATCCTGCAGGTTCAGGGCAGACTCCTCCATCAGATGGCCCTCATCAGCCACAAATTCCAGGGGTCTCCAGGCCACCCACACTTCTGACCATCTGGTTACAGAGGGGTTCCCAGGCTCCCTCAGGTGGGATAATTCACTAGAACCCAGTGAAGACACTATATTTGTGATTGCAATTTTAATATAAAGGATACACATAGGGTGAGGTATGGGAGGGATGTAGGGTTTCTGTGTCCTCTCCCCATGAAGTAGGGGTGTATCACCCTTCTGGCATAGCAGTGTATTCAACAAGGAAGCTGCACTAAACTTTGGTGTCCAGAGTTTTCATTTAGGTTTTATTATATAGTCATGGTTGATTACATCATTGGCGTGTGACTGAACTCCATCTCCAGCCCCCATCCCTTCCCCAGAGGTTAGGCTGGCCCAAAGTTCCAAACCCTAATCATGTAGTTGGACTTTATGGTGATCAGCCCCAGCTTGAAGCTATCCAGGGGCCCACCATGAGTCACTTCAGTAGCATAATAAAACATTGCTATCAATCAGGGAATTCTAAGGGCTTTGGGAGCTCCATGCCAGGAACCCTGGACTTAGATGAGACAAATTCTTTATCATAGCACCGTTGGATTTAGAAGGTTGAACAGAAGTTCAGTAGATGGACATCCTGAATGAGTCACCATTTTTCTATATGACTGAGGAGACACTGCCAACCCTGGCCTCCAAACCACCTCTCCTCACTCTGCAGGACACAGGAACTGTAATTTCCACTATTATGACCACTGCTTGGGAATGAGTCATTGAAATCTCAGGTTAGGTTATAAGTAAATCTATTAATCTGGTGAGGATATGGGTGATCAAAGACCAATTCAAAATCCATATCAGGTTAGTTCTAGTAGATAGCAGGATCCCAGAAGGATCAATTCTTAGAAGCAGAAGAGGCCATGGTTTAGGGAATCTGGGTTTAAACCTGAGCTTGGCCACTTAGCTGTGAGATCTTGGGCAAGTCGGTTAACTTCTGCGTGCTACAGTCCCTCACCTGTAACATGAAGGTTTGGGACCAGATGCCCTGTAAAGGCTTGTGTCCAACACTGCCTGTTGGCTCCCCAAACACCCATTCTGAAAGTTCAAGAGCATTCCAGAGATGCTGTCCTAAACTGCTGAACCTAAGCCAGCCATCTACCTCCAGGTGAGCAAAACATTGTTATGTGACCAAAACAAGGCCCTATTTAACTGAACCCCCATTACTTGGATTTTCTGTTACATGCACTTGAAACCATTTCCAACTGGTAGGTTTCCATAGGTCTAGAATTCTAAATACTTACTGAAGATTGATAATGTACAAAGCACTATGTAAGTTGCACAATAATTGTTAAATATCGTCATGCCTCCCAGGAAGACACCGCATTGCGTGGGTGGGGGGTGGGGGAAGAGAACTACTCAGGGTGCATGGGCCCCACGCTTTTTGGAGTCAGGCTGGTTTGTAAACCATTCTGCCACTTACAGGCTCTGTAACTTTGAGTGTGCTCCCAGACTTGGTAATCTTATTCACACAACAGAGACAATAATGCATTCATTACTGTGTACAGGCATCCCTTGGAGATATTGCAGGTTTGGCTCCAGACCACCACAAAAAAGCAAATATTACAATAAGGTCAGTCGAACACATTTTTTGGTTTCCTGGTGCATATAAACAGTATGTTGACACTATACTGTAGTCTAGTTAGTGTGCAATAATAACATTATGTCTAAAAAAAAACAATGTACAGTCCTTAATTTAAAAATACCTTTGTTGCTGTAAAATGCTAAAAATCATCTGAGCTTTCAGTGAGCTGTAATCTTTTGGCTGGGGACAGATCTTGCCTTGATGCTGATGGCTGCTGACCAATCAGGGTGGTGGTTGCTGAAGGCTGGGGTGGCTGTGGCAATTTCTTAAAGTAAGACAACAGTGAAATTTGCTGTATCGATTGACTCTTCCTTTCACTTAAACAGTTAGAGACCATTGTAGGGTTATTAACTGGTCTAAATCAATATTGTGTCTCAGGGAATAGGGAAGCCTGAGGAGAGAGAAGAGAGATGGGGTGTAAGCAAAACACACACAACATTTGTCGATTAAATTCACTGTCTTATGTGGGCAAGTTTCGTGGTGCCCCCAAATAATTACAATACATCCAAGATCACTGATCACAGATCACCATACCAAATATAATAATGAAAAAGTTTGGAATATTATGAGAATGACCAAAATGCGACACAGACACACAAACTAAGATAATGCTATTGGAAAAAATGGTACCAACAAACTTGCTTGACACAGGGTCACTACACACCTTCAATCTGTAAGAAAGGCAATTTATCTGCGAAGCACGATGAAACAAGGTTTGTCTCTACTGATGTTGTAGAAGCTGAGGGTTAATCTTTATAGAAGCCTATTTCCTAACACAATAGATTTTTACGGCTCTAAAACACAAAAGGGTTTAGAATAAGCTTACTTCCCACTTCTGCATTCTAAGAAGTGACTTTGCAGATTGTGTGAGTCATTCTCCACAAGGCCAAGCAGCTCTTTGAGTAGTTATGGGATTATCTTCCTTTGTTACAGCCTGCATTTCCTCTAATTTATAGTGTCTTATGGCCTTCTTTATAGGAAATGGCTTCCTTGTTGGATAGGTTGAATTTAAAACACTATGGTAGGTGCCAGGAAGTTGGGAATGGTTGGAAAAGCAAAGAAGTTATTTGAATGTCAAGGAGTTCTTGAATACTGTGGAAAGGAGATAAGAAACTCCTCAAGCAGTATCAGAAGGGTTTGTTATGGGGCAGGAGGGAGCTCTATTTGTGGTGGGATCAGAGGAGGCGTGGCCTTGGTAGAATGTTGCAGAAGATTCTGTTACAATGAGAAGGGCCTGATAAGTACCATTGTTGAGAAAGTTTCCTTCTCTGAGATGGATTTGAGACTTTGCTTGGCTGATTTCCAGCAGTTCGTGGTCACCTGAGAATCAGAAAATCTAAGATTCTGTAAACCCAACACAGTGTTCACTTCTCCAGTCTCAGTTTTTACAGATAAAAAAAACAGAAGGCCCAGGAACTGGCAAAAGTGAGGGGGTCACTCAGCCTGCAGTCTAGGAATTATTTATAAATAATAGTAAGGCGGTGAAGGCCTCTAACCAACAGCCAGTGAGGAGCTGAGGACCTCAGTCCAATAAGCCTCAAAAAACTGAATACTGCCAACAACCATGTGAGCAGAATAGTCGTGAATAGACTTGGCAGTGGATCTTTCCCCAGTTGATCTTAAGATGACTACAGAATGGGGATGCTAGGGACTAAATATTCGGTTCTCTCAGGCCCCTGAACTTTGGCCCACCCTCAGCTTCAGCTGGCATATAGCCTTTCCTTAATGGTCCTTTTGGAAAAGAGGCTGGCCTCGGGGTAAGACATTCTCTGAACTGCTACACAATCATGCATATACTAGCTCCTTTCATCCCATTTCACAACATGGGTTCTTTCTAGCCTTGTATACTCTGCTTTATAAAAGAAAACTCCTTTTCTTTGGCTATATGAGGTCTTTTGTTGTTTCATACAAATTTAGGATTGTTTGTTCTAGTTCTGCTGTCAGTATTTTGATAGAGATTGCATTAAATCTGTAGATTGCATTGGGTGGTATAGATATTTTAATGATATTTATTCTTCCAATCCATGAACATGGAATGTCTTTCCATTTCTTTGCATCATCTTGAATTTCTTTCATCAGTGTTTTATAGTTTTCAGAATACAGGTCTTTCATCTCTTTGACTAAGTTTATTCCCAGATTATTGTTTTTGGTGCAATTGTAAAGGGGATTTTTAAAAATTTCTCTTTCTGCTGCCTCATTATTAGTGTATAGGAATTCAACAGATGTACAGAAGTACATTGATTTTGTATCCTGCAACTTTACGAACTTACTTATCAGTTCTAGTAGTTTTTTAGTCTTTTGATGGAGTCCTTAGGGTTTTCTATATATAGTATTATGTTGTATGCAAATTAGTAAGAGTTTTGCTTCTTTACCAATTTGGATGCCTTTTATTTCTTTATGTTGTCTGATTGCTGTGGCTAGGAGTTCCAGTATTATGTTGAAGAAAAGTGGTGAGAGTGGACATCCTTGTCTTGTTCCTGACCTTAGGGGAGAAACTCTGTTTTTCACCATTGAGTATGATGTTGGCTATTGGTTTTTCACATATGGCCTTTATTATGCTGAGGTAGGTTCCCTCTAGACCTACTTTGTTGAGGGTTTTTTTTTTTAATCATGAATGGATGTTGTACTTTTTCAAATGCTTTTTCTGCAACTATTGAAATGATCATATGGTTTTTATCCTTTCTCTTATTGATGTTTTCTTTTCTGTGGTATCTTTATCTGGTTTTGGTATCAGGGTCATACTAGCTTCATAGAATAAATTTGGAAGTTTTCCTCCCTCTTGTATTTTTTGGAAAAGTTTGAGAATAAGTATTAACTCTTTTTAGAGGTAGAATTTGCCTGTGAAGCTGTCTGGTCCCAGACTTTTCTTTGTTGGGAGTTTTTTGATTACTGATTCAATCTCATTGCTGGTAATTGGTTTGTTCAAATTTTTTATATATTCCTACTTTAGTTTTGGTAGGTCATTTGTTTCTAGGAATTTATACATTTCTTCTAACTTGTCCAATTTGTTGGCAGAGGTTTTCATATTTGTTACAGTTGTTTGTATTTTTGTGGTGTTGGTTGTTATTTCTTTTCTTTCATTAGTGATTTTGTTCATTTGGGTTCTTTATTTTTTTTTAAAGATTTTATTTATTCATTTGACAGAGACAGAGATAGTGAGAGCAGGAACACAAGCAGGAGGAGTGGGAGAGGGAGAAGCAGCCTTCCTGAGGAGCAGGAAGCCCGATGTGGGGCTTGATCCCAGAACCCTGGGATCATGACCTGAGCCGAAGGCAGACGCTTAACGACTGAGCCACCCAGGTGCCCTATTTTTTTTTTTTTTTGATGAGTCTTGCTCAAAACTTCCAAATTTATTCTATGAAGCTAGTATGACCCTGATACCAAAACCAGATAAAGATACCACAGAAAGAAAACATCAATAAGAGAAAGGATAAAAACCTGAGCAGGGAGCCCCATGTGGGGCTCGATCCCAGGACCCTGAGATCAAGACCCAAGCTGAAAGCAGTCACTTAACCAACTGAGCCACCCAGGCGCCCCTGTCCCCTTTATTATTATATAGTCTTTGTCTCTTGTTATAGTCTTTGTTTTAAAGTCTATTTTGTTCAATATAAGTATTGCTAATCCAGGTTTCTTTTGACATCCATTTGCATGATAAATGTTTTTCCATTCCCTCACTTTCAATCTGAAGGTGTCTTTTGGTCTGAAATGAGTCTCTTGTAGACAGCATATAGATGGATCTTGTTTTTTTATCCATTTCTTTACCCTATGTCTTTTGATTGGAGAATTTAGTCCATTTATGTCCAAAGTAATTATTGATAGATATGTATTTATTGTCATTTTGTTACTTGTTTTATGGTTCTTTCTATAGATTTTCTCTGATCCTTTCTTCTCTTTCTCTTTTTCATGGTTTGTTGGCTTTCTTTAGTGATATACTCCAACCCCTTTCTCTTTATTCTTTGCATATCTGTTACTGGTTTTTGATTTGTGGTTACCATTCAGTTTGTATATAACATCTTCTGCATATAGCAGTCTATATTAAGTTGATGGTCACTTAAGTATAAATCCATTCTTTCCTTCTCCCCTCCCACCCCATTTTAGGTATATGGTGTCATATTTTACATCCTTTTATTTTTTGAATCCCTTGACTGATTTTTACAGAAATACTCATTTTTTACTGCTTTTGTGTTTTTTTTAAACCTTTCATACTCTCACTTATGGTTTTTCCTTTCCATTCAAAAAGTCCCCTTTAGTATTTTTTGTAGGGCTGGTTTAGTAGTCATGAACTCCTTTAATTTTTCTTTATCTGAGAAACTCTTTATCTCTCTTTCTATTCTGAATGATAGCCTTACTGGATAGAATATTCTTGGCTGCAGATTTTTCCCTTTCAGCACTTCGAATATATCCTGCCACTGGCCTGCAAACTTACTGCTGAAAAATCTGCTGATAGCCTTATGGGGTTTCCTTTGTATGTAACTATCTTTTCTCTTGATGCTTTTTAAATTTTTTTCTTTATCACTACTTGCCATTTTGATTACTAGGTGTCTTGGTGTGGACATCTTTGTGTTGAATTTTTGGGAAGATCTCTGTGCCTCCTGGATCTGGATATCTGTTTCCTTACCCAGATTAGAGAAATTTTCAGCTGCTCTTTCTTTCTTTCTTTCTTTCTTTCTTTCTTTCTTTCTTTCTTTCTTTCTTTCTTTC